>NW_017670272.1:203498-220984 GCF_001879085.1 Nicotiana attenuata
ATATATATTATGGATTGGGCTGCACGCTGCAGCCATATTTATATGTATATGGATCAGGCTACATGCCGCAACGATATAGTGCTTGGGCTGTAAGAGCCCCTCCGGAGTCTGCACACCCCCAGTGAGCGCAGTCGACTATATATTTATGGATCGGGCTGCACGCCGCAACGATTATTATTATTATGAGGTATCTAGTGAACGGGAGTGCTGAGTGTGAGTGTTGATTGATGAGAGTTGAGTCACGAGTGACTGAGTGGTTAGCCCGAGAGGCTATATACATATATGAGTGATATTGTGCCCGAGGGGCTTGTTTATGAACCTATTGCTTTCACCCTTCTTTTATGCTGATCTTCTATTAAAAAATATTGAACAAATGTTTTAAATCAACTTTCATCGAAATTGGAGTTTTCACGAGCTGTTTGAAAATTGAACTACGGATTTGACTTTGATATTTCTATTGAGATTCTATGTTAGATTATGTATATGATTTAAAAGCTCGTCACTACACTCAACCTTTATTTACTTTGGTTACTTACTGAGTTAGCGCACTAACGTTTCTCCCTGCACCTTATGTGCAGATCCAGGTGCCAGAACATCAGAGTGAGAGCTTTCAGCAGTTTCTGAGTATTTCCGGAGATAGCAAGGTATAGCTGCACGGCGTTCGCAGCCCTGCCTTTCTCCTTCCTATCCTTAGTGTTATTTATTTCAATCTTTTCTTCTTGTATTGAGTAGACAGTACTAGACAGTATTTTAGTGGCTCATGACTAGTGACACCAGGATCGGGCAGTGTGGATATATTTGTGTATTTGCTTTCTTCCGCGTATTTTGTTATACTAAATGAAACACTTGTGTTCATAATTGATTCGGAAAATAAATTTACAAAAGACCTTTTGGGGTTAGTGTTGAATCGGCTTGCCTAGTACTGTGATAGACGCCATGCCGGGGTGGTTTGGGGTCGTGACACATAAGTACGTAACAATTCGAAAAATACCTCATAATCATAAATCCAAAGAATTGCCTACAAGCACTTCCGCAAAATGATGAGACATCCAATGTAATTCATTCACAATGAATATATGAATTGGGATCTGTCAAAACACAGAGAAATGCAGATCAAGATTTTCAAGAAATCCAAGCTCTTGTTTGGGCATGTATTCATAGATTGACATTTTTTCATCTTCATGAATGCAACATTCTAGAACTCGGACAAAATATTTGATTGCTGAAAATTAGCAATAAGTATAATTTAATTCTTGAAATCTCTTGACTGACACCACCCCGTGCAGCAAGATTTCATTCTCTAAAATAGATCAATAAACTTGCAAAGTGCAATATACGTAATAGAAGAATGTTTTTACCTATTAAACACGTTGGCGAAGATGTACATGGACATGTTGTTTAACATAACTTCAATTTTGCAGAAGCAAAAGTGGCATTATAACAAAATAAAATATCAATTTTTAATGATGGCTGAAAAGTCGCTGTAAGGAACAATAAAATCTAATGTGGTTACCCCACGAAATAGGAAGAACACATTTTTCTCTTTAAATTTGTATGAGGCCATAAGATGAAAAGAGATATCGAATTTCAACTAATCTACATGATAAAATATCTGCAATAGAGAAAGCAGTTTCAATTCCATAAATCACAATTTAGAAGGTTATAAAACGGTCAGGGGTGGCTCAAGGTGGAGGCTAGTAAAGCCTTTGCTTTAGACCCCGAAATTTTAGGGCCCCAAAATAATTTAATTGTAGATTTACTATCTTATTTTTGCTTAGACATATTGAAGTTTATAGAAAAAAGAAAAAACAAATACTAAATCCTTATAAAAATGGAAAAAGACTATCTTTTTTTAACAATAGAAATATTTTAGAACTTTGAATTAAGATACTCAAATCTTCATATTGATAAATAATATTTTACAATAAGATCCAAGATAACGAATTGTAAATACGTGACTAATATCTTATTAACTTGAATTTTCTTACCAATGTGAATATTAATATTATATTTTATAAGATAACTACACTATAGACAAAAAAAAAAGACAAAAAAAGGAACTAATGTAATATTAATACTATATTTTGCAAGATAACTATAATATAAAAAAAAAAAATTAAGGTCACTTATTAAAATTTGACTTTAGGCCACGAGTTTTATTGAGACGCTTTGAAAACGGTGAGAAGGATATACAATAATTGTCAAATCTTTTGATAAGTAATATTTGTTAGATTTCAAGAGACTTTCATAGAAAAGATATAAAGTGGATTGAACTTCCCGTTGATTAATGCACGAGCAATGCTGCCTTTTGGTGACTTTCCTCAGTTAAAAACTTAATCACACAGGGAGTTCACACCAAATCGATAGTTGCATGACATGAGTTTGCACATTTACTTCTATCACTTAATCATGGCCTAGAGGTATCCCTAATATTTTCATCACCTTAATCTCATCCTCGTCTATTATTTATGTATTGTCTCTGCAAAGAAGTGAGAAACTCAAATCTTACACTCACCACATTATTATGGTTGAGAATCCGAGAAGGGTATCCTTTAAAGGCTGCAAGAAAAATCTAACATATGCAACATGATTTCAATTCAAATACCAAATGAAGCAGCAAACATTGAAAGATAGATATCGAATAGAAAATCAACAAAAGGAGAACAAAAAGAAAAGGAAAATAAATGAAGAGTAAACTGACCTCATTGAAAGCGGTCAACTGGCTCTTCGTGATCTATTTTTCTCGCATTTATCTTCGCGTTAAATTTGATACTTCTCAAGTTCATAATAGAGTATGTGCAAAAAACTTTTGGAGTTTCTTGACAGAGAGACAGAAAGGTTGATGGTGAAGATGGTGAGACAGATTCGATACGCTGAAAACTCCGAGAAGAAGAGAGATTTACCAAAAAGGGGTCAAAACTTGCCTTAAATTATTGAAAACTTATGAGGCAAATACAGTAATAAACGACAAAGCCAGGAGTAAATGCACGTGTATAATAAGGAAATGGCCTAATTTATTTGGTATGACAAGATGACATATGAACATCTAAAGTGGAAAAATAGAAGTTCTATAAGCAAAATGGCAAAAAGAACTCCACATCGCGGATATGTAAACAACAAACTCAATTATAGCAAATTAAGATTCCTAACCTAATTAATTAGAGGAAGAAAAAAAATCAGAAGCCCTTTTTCCATGAGCGAAACTCTATTCCAATTAGGATAACAGTATAGGCACAAAAAATATAGGCAAAAGAAAAAAATCATCAATGACAGCGTTTTGACCATCTAAAGTCCAATACAATGATCACTTT
This sequence comes from Nicotiana attenuata, assembly GCF_001879085.1. Classification (NCBI taxonomy): domain Eukaryota; kingdom Viridiplantae; phylum Streptophyta; class Magnoliopsida; order Solanales; family Solanaceae; genus Nicotiana; species Nicotiana attenuata. The sequence continues at coordinate 206,810 of NW_017670272.1, forward strand.
ACCTTGCCAATAACAACATATCCACTTGTACGAACAAGCAAATACAAAATTCATCTGGGTATCTACTGGAAAGAAAAAAAAACCAAGCAATAGAATTAGAAGATGCCATTCCAAGCTTAATATAAGATAATAAATGTTAAAGCGAGAGAGAGGGCTAGTCTCCAATTCATACCAGAATGCTGCTATGTCTAGTCAGTAGGAAAAGAAAAATACAAACATTCTAAACGCATATATATGGTTCGCCAATACACATACATGTGGGTGGGTGTCGGGGGGGGGGGGGGAGACGGGTCGAAATCAGATCTGGATAGAAGATTCATCTACGCTGGCAAAAGGGCTGTCAGAAAGAGTCCAATCCCGAGGAGAGTTCATGTGTGAAATTTCTTTGTTGAATGGAGGTGAGTTCAAGGGCCTCTTTGATCGGGAAATGCACGCACTTCTTTTGTTGTCATTAAGGTCCCTTCCCCCTGAGTTCAAGATGTCCCTTCCGCTTCTCTTTCACTACTTCCCTCATTGGGATTAGTCAAGCTCCTTCACTTATTGCTCGATCCGATCCGGAACCTATTGGGATAGCACCTTTTCCTCCTATTTAGTAGGTCTTTTTGCCCGTTCAGTTCCTCTACTGGTAGTCTAGTTGTAGTTTTGAGCGGGTGAACCCATGTTCTATCTCGTAGTCACCTAAGCGGCAGAGTCTGTAAACTCAAATGGTCTGAGAGTTGCCTTTGGCTTCTGAACCTCTGAAACTGGACTTACGCAACAAAATTAAAAATCACCTACTTAATAAAAGGTGAAGTAATATGTTACAAATTTTTTTTCTAGAGAAATAAAATTATCTCGTCCGAAGCTCTGAACTCATATAACTATCTTAGATGATTACTCCCTCCGATCCAAAATAGGTGATTTTTTGGCCTTTTTTTTTGTGGTCCAAAATAAGTGATTTTTCCAGATTTCAAGAATGAATTAATTATTTTTTTCCTACATTGTCCTTGAAGTAAATAGTGTTGGAGTATGTGTTAGGAGTGTTTATGTGAGATAGTAAAGGTTAATATGGTCAATTTCATTGCTAATTAATGCTAAAAGATGGATTTCTTAATCTATGTGAAAACATCCAAAAAAATTACTTATTTTGGACCGGAGGGAGTACTATTATTCTCCTGCTAAACTATAAAAGTCAAACACATGAAGGCATAATGATATGCGTATTTAATTGCAGGTACAAAGTTTAATTAAAAAATATCAAATACCCCAGATGCCACAGTAACATGCTGATTTCAATAGCTGATAAACCCGCTCAAGTACACATATCACACTGAAAAAGGGTGTATTCTTGGAAGGGAAGGGTTAGGATACATACTTGCACATATCATAAATAGCGGTCAGAGGTACACTTGCACATCCAGCAGAGCAAGGTAAAGACGTTATCTATTCTGCATGAATTCCTTTACTTGCTCTTCCTTTTTGTTGTTCTATCAAACATATATCTGTTACATCAGATGAGAGACTTAGTGTGACGATCCGACCCGTCGTCTCATGAGTTACCGCCCTGTTTCCCTCATTCCTGCTTCTTTATGCTCCGTTATCCGTGTGTTAGGTGGTTGAGTTGATTGGGTTGCGTTCGGAGTGAATTTAGTAAGAAATGAAAAACTTAGTCTCTTTAAGGGAAGGCTTAGTTTGGAAAAGTCAACTGGATGTTGACTTATGTGTTAGAGGGTTCGGATGTGATTTCCGATGATTCGGTTAGCTTTGGCGGATGATTTGCGACTTAGGAGTGTGATCGGAAGTGGTTCTGGAGGCCCTGTGTAGAATTAGGCTTGAATTGACAAAGTTAGTGTTTTGACGATTTCCGGTTGATAGGTGAGATTTTGATCCGAGGGTCGGAATGGAATTCCGAGAGTTGTTGTAGCTTCGTTAGGTGATTTGGGATGTGTGCGTAAAATTTCAGGTCATTCGGAGGTGATTTGGTTGGGTTTTTGATCTAATGCGTGTTTCGGATGTTTTAGAAGAACTTAGGCTTGAATTCGATGTAATTTGATGGTTTTGGTGTTGTTTGAGGTGTTTTGTTGATTGGAACAAGTTTTAATGATGTTTTAGGATGTATTGATACTTTTGGTTGAGGTCCCGGGGACCTCGGGGTGATTTCGGATGGCTAAGCGGGAAGAATTTGGACTTGTGTTGTTGCAGAAATTTTTGTTGTTGCTGATATTTCCGCACCTGCGGAAAGGGGACCGCAGGTGCGGTCTCGCAGGTGCGAAGGGGAGGCCGCAGGTGCGAGTTTTGGTCTGGGCAGTTGTTTCCGCAGAAGCGGACGAGGAGCCGCAGATGCGGAGTTTTTGTCGCAGATGCGGGTTTAGGGGAGTAAGGCTGGAACCGCAGGTGCAGGTGAGAACCGCATCTGCGGAGTCGCAGATGCGACAGTTGGACCACTGATGCGATGCTGGAATTTTAAGTGACTTCTGCAGATGCGGAGATTGGGCCGCAGAAGCGGATTTTGGACCACAGATGCGGTTTTGTCTGGGCAGAAGGTATTTAAGTTCTTCTTCGCGAATTGTGAAGTGTTTTTCATTTCTAACTTCGGACTTGGAGAATTGTGGGCGATTTTGAAGAGGGGTTTCAAGGAGCTTTGATAAGGTAAGGATTCTTGGACCTAAAACACGATTCTATGGTGTTATTTCGTGAATTAAGACTGAAAAAAACTAAGAAATCAAGGACTAAAAATGGAGGTTAGGGCTTGAACTTAAGAGAGTTAAGATTTAGGGATTTGAGGAGTCAATTGAACTCTGATTCTTGTGATTTTGATATGTATGAACTCGTGGCGAGATAAGAAATCCGTTGATGTAAAAATTTCTGAGTTTCTAGAAGTGGGCCCGGGGCTCGGTTTGCTAATTTTGAGATTTTTGATATTTTTCGATTGTTTTCGATTGGGTTTTGTTCCTTTAGCATATTGTGACGTATTCGCTCTGGTTTTGGTCAGATTCGACGCGCAAGGAGGCCGATTTGAGAGGCAAGGGCATAGCGAGCTAGAGTTTTGGCAGGTTTAAGGTGAGTAATGAATGTAAATGATGTCCTAAGGGTTTGAAACCCCGGATTTGCACATCGTGGTGCTATATTGAGGTGAGACACGTGCTTGATGATGAGCGCGGGGTCGTTTACTATTGGCGATTGGGACTTGGTCCGTCCCGAGTAATGTTTTTACCGCGTAATTGATTGATGTTTATTTGGTATCATGATTTTATTTGGCTAATTGTCATATTTGGGCTTCGTGCCAATTATTTGAACCCTTCGGGGATTGCTATCACTGTTTTCTCACTATTTTGATATATTACTTGAACTCGGTCCTATTGTTTAATACTGTTTTACAAACTCCGCCACTTTTACTCAGATTTGAAACTTAAATGAAATATCTAATGATATTTTGGGCTGAGTACTACTATTTTTATTATGGCCCGAGGGGCTTATGTGATTTCTTGACTGAGTATGGATCGGGCTGCGCGCCGCAGCAGTATTATATTGATATTGATACCAGACCGAGGGCCTAGCTGATGCCACGAGATGGCTTGATATTGCGCTTGGGCCGTAAGGGGCCCCTCCCGGAGTCTGCACACCCCTAGTGAGCGCCGTCGACGATAAATAAATGGATCGGGCTGCACGCCGCAGCGGGTACTAGAGAGTACCGTACTATGTGCTGCATTCCTTTATTTGGCTATTATTTATTTGCTTATCTGTTGTGGTATTTCCATGTTTCTACTTCACTGGTTTACTGATTTCATATTACTTGTTTTAAACTGCCGCATTATAGATTACTCTGCTGCTTCAGGATTTCTTATTCTCAGTCATTATTTATGCTTATTACTCACTGGGTCGGAGTACTCACATTACTCCCTGCACCTTGCGTGCAAATCCAGGTGCATTTGAGGCTATTGAGGATTTTCAGTCGGGCAACACATATCCGGGAGTATCGAGGTAGCTGCATGACATCCGCAGCCCTAATCTCTCCCTCCCATCCTTTCGTTTTATCTACATTTCCTAGACTGATTATGTAATAGGCTGTTAAACTTGTGTTAGAGGCTCAGACTTGTGACACCGGATCTATTGGGCTATGTAGTATTATTGTCATTTGAAATTCTGCACATTTAACTCTTATTTCAGACTTCTATTATGTTGGTTTGGTAATTTAATTGTGTTAGCTAATAATGAATTGTATAATGAATTGGGTTAAGGTTGTTAATTGGTCGGGCTTGCCTAGCAGTGTGTTGGACGCTATCACGACCGTGGTTGGGGTCGTGACAAGTTGGTATTAGAGCCTAGGTTACTAGGTCTCGCAAGTCATGGGCTGGTTTAGTAGAGTCTCGCAGATCAGTACGGAGACGTCTGTATTTATCCTCGAGAGGCTGCAGAACCTTTAGGAAAACTTCATATTCTTGAAATTCTTGTCGTGCGACTTTGTTGACCCGAGAACTAAACTTCCATTATTCTATTCTCTCACAGATGGTGAGGACACGAGCAACCGGACGAGGTGGACTACCACCAGTACCACCCACTAAGGCCACCAAAGGCCGTGGACGCGGTCGTGGTCGTGGCAGAGGCAGAGTAGCGAGGGCAGCACCTGTTGATCCACCAGCTGCCCCATCTTCGGATCAGGCTCCAACGGCACCAGTTCAGGCACCAGCTGCACCCATAGTGATTCCGGGTCTTCAGGAGACCATGGCTCGGATTTTGACAGTTTGCACTGGCCTGGCTCAGGCAGTTTCAGCCACAACAGCAGCAGCTACTTCACAGGCCGGGGAGGCAACCAGACCCCCGCTGCTCGCACACTTGAGCAGGTAGTGCAAGGACTACAGACGCCAGAGGCACCCCCAGCTCAGCTGGTTGCACCAGTGTAGGAGTTCAGGGTTCCAGCTATGCCGGAGGATGAGCAGCGTCGTCTTGTGAGGTTTGGTAGACTCCAGCCTCCGACATTCAGTGGTGCTGAGGGCGAGAATGCCCAAGGTTTTTTTGACAGGTGTCAGCGGATGCTCCGTACAGCAGAGATTCTTGAGTCTAGTGGTATGGCATTTACCACCTTTCAGTTTACCGGGGCTGCTTTTACTTGGTGGGAGGACTTTGAGAGGCGTAGGCCTGTCGGTGCAGCACCCCTTTCTTGGCAGCAGTTCTCCGCTCTCTTCCTGGAGAAGTATGTACCGCAGTCCCGCAGAGAGGAGCTGCGTAGACAGTTTGAGTGGTTGACGCAGGGGAATATGACCGTGACCCAGTATGGGATGAGATTTTCACAGTTGGCCTGTCATGCTATTTGGATGATTCCGACAGATCGTGAGAGGATCAGGAGATTTGTTGATGGCCTTAACTACCATCTCCGTATTTTGATGACTAGAGAGAGGGTATTGGGTGCTACGTTTGAGGAGGTGGTGGATATCGCTCGTGAGATCGAGTCAGTTCGCCGTCGAGAGCGAGAGAAGAGGGAGGCCAAGAGGCCTCAAGGATCGGGCAGTTTCAGTGGTGCTCCGTCTAGGGGCCATTTCCAGCATGGTAGAGGTCGTTCTTTCAAGCCTGCTCAGTCGGCCTGTCTAGAGTATCGTGGGGCATCTTCAGGCCGTGGTCATCATGGGTCTCAGCAAGGCCAGTCTTCACTCAGCGCCCTCCCAGCTCAGAGTTCATCTCATGCCCCATCAGCTCAGGGTTCTTCTGCGCTGAGTGCATCTGCTAGTCACTCCGGTGCGAGGGGTTCCCCTTCAGTCCCCATCTCCAGCACCGGGTAGTTGTTATGAGTGCGAAGAGTTTGGGCATATGAGGAGGCAGTGTCCTCGACTTCGTGGCGGTCAGCATCAGCAGAGGGGTCAGCCCTCGACTTCTGCTCCAGTTACTTTACCACCCGCCCAGCCAGCTAGGGGTGGAGATCAGGCAGCCAGGGGTCGCCCCAGAGGTAGAGGTCGATCAGGCGGTGGCCAGGCTCGTTTTTATGCTATTCCAGGCAGGACAGATGCCATTGCTTCAGAAACTGTCATTACAGGTATAGTTTCCGTCTGCCACAGAGATGCCTCAGTATTATTTGATCCCGTTTCCACCTATTCTTATGTGTCCTCATATTTTGCTCACTATTTGAGTGCTCCCCAGGAGGTTCTTGCTTTACCTGTTCATGTGTCTACCTCGGTAGGCGACACTGTTGTTGTGGACCGTGTGTACCGGTCATGTGTTATGACTATTGGGAGTCTGGAGACCCGAGTTGATCTATTGCTATTGAGCATGGTGGACTTTGATATTATTTTGGGCATGGATTGGTTATCTCCGTGTCATGCTATTCTAGACTGCCATGCTAAGTCAGTCACTTTGGCTATGCCGGGAGTACCGTGGATCGAGTGGCGTGGTCTGACTGATTATGTTCCGAGTAGAGTGATTTCCTTCTTGAAGGCCAAGCGTATGGTTGGGAAGGGTTGTCTCTCGTATCTTGCTTTGGTGAGGGATGTTAGAGCTGAGTCTCCTAGTATTGATTCCATTCCAGTGGTGAAGGATTTTCCCAATGTATTTCCTGCAAACCTGTCGGGCATGCCACCGGACAGGGACATTGATTTTGGTATTGACCTGGTGCCGGGCACTCAGCCCATCTCTATTCTTCCATATCGTATGGCACCAGCGGAGTTGAAAGAATTGAAGGAGCAGCTTCAGGAACTCCTAGATAAGGGGTTCATTCGGCCTAGTGTGTCACCTTGGGGTGCGCCAGTTCTGTTTGTGAAGAAGAAGGATGGCACAATGAGAATGTGCATCAATTATAGGCAATTGAACAAGGTAACAACTAAGAACAAGTATCCCCTGCCTCGCATTGATGATTTGTTCGACCAGCTTCAGGGAGTGAGGGTGTTTTCCAAGATTGATCTCTGTTCGGGTTATCACCAGTTGAAGATCAGAGATTCAGATATTCTTAAGACTGCTTTCAGGACTAGATATGGTCACTATGAGTTTCTTGTCATGTCTTTTGGGCTGACCAATGCCCCAGTAGCGTTCATGCATTTGATGAACAATGTATTTCGGCCTTATCTGGATTCGTTCGTTATTGTTTTCATTGATGATATTCTGGTGTACTCGCGTAGTCAGGAGGAGCACGCAGAGCATTTGCGAGTTGTATTGCAGAGATTGAGGGAGGAGAAGCTTTATGCAAAGTTCTCCAAGTGTGAGTTTTGGCTCAGTTCAGTGGCTTTCTTGGGACACGTGGTGTCCAGCGAGGGTATTCAGGTTGATCCAAAGAAGATAGAGGCGGTTCAGAGTTGGCCTAGACCGTCCTCAGCCACAGAGATTCGTAGCTTTCTTGGGTTGGCAGGCTATTATCGCCGATTTGTTCAGGGATTTTCATCCATTGCGTCGCCCTTGACCAAGTTGACTCAGAAGGGTGCTTCATTTGTATGGTCGGACGAGTGTGACGAGAGCTTTTAGANGTGCTCGTTTTCTCCCTTGAGATCCATTGAGATATCAAATTCTACACTTAACCCGGCCTAAGGAAAACACAATATATAAGTATTTGAGAATTATCACTGTTACCTTTCTAAAAAAAGTATTTGAGAGTTATAAACGACATTTCTAAGGCCTGAAGATCAGAATATATCACATAACGAAGGTGTAAGTTATAGACCCAGGGACCTCATTATTCATATATTGATCGGCTGACCAAGTTCGCGCACTTCATTCCTGTGTGTACTACCTATTCTTCAGAGCGGCTGGCAGGGATTTATATCCGGGAGATTGTTCGGTTGCATGGTGTTCCGGTTTCTATCATCTCAGATAGAGGTACTCAATTTACTTTGCAGTTTTGGAGAGCCGTGCAGAGAGAGTTGGGTACTCAGGTGGAGTTGAGCACAGCGTTTCATCCTCAGACGGACGGACAGTCCGAGCGTACTATTTAGATATTGGAGGACATGTTGCGTGCTTGTATCATTGATTTTGGAGGTTCATGGGATGAGTTTTTGCCACTTGCAGAGTTTGCCTACAACAACAGCTATCAGTCCAGCATTCAGATGGCACCGTATGAGGCCTTGTGTGGGAGACGATGTAGATCTCCAGTTGGTTGGTTCGAGCCGGGCGAGGCTAGGCTATTGGGGACAGATTTGGTTCAGGATGCCTTAGAGAAGGTGAAGGTGATTCAGGAGAGACTTCGTACAACGCAGTCGCGTCAGAAGAGTTACGCGGACCGGAAGGTTCGAGATGCATCCTACATGGTTGGTGAGAAGGTATTGCTGAAGGTTTCTCCCATGAAGGGCGTTATGAGATTTGGGAAGAAAGGGAAGTTGAGCCCGCGGTTCATTGGGCCTTTTGAGGTACTTAGGAGGATTGGGGAGGTGGCTTATATGCTTGCTTTGCCACCCAGCTTGTCGAGTGTGCATCCGGTATTCCATGTTTCTATGCTCCAGAAGTATGTTGGGGACCCGTCTCATGTGTTGGACTTCAGCACGATTCAGTTGGATGGTGATTTGACTTATGATGTAGAGCCAACAGCCATTTTGGATCATCAGGTTTGGAAATTGAGGTCAAAGTATGTAGCTTCGGTGAAGGTGCAGTGGAGAGGTCGGCCCGTAGAGGAGGCTACCTGGGAGACCGAGCGGGAGATGCATAGCAGATACCCTCACCTATTTGAGGCTTCAGGTATGTTTCTTGACTCGCTCGAGGACGATCGTTTGTTTAATTTGGGGAGGATGTGACGACCCGACCCGTCGTCTCATGAGTTACCGCCCTGTTTCCCCCATTCCTGCTTCTTTATGCTCCGTTATCCGTGTTTTAGGTGGTTGAGTTGATTGGGTTGAGTTCGGAGTGAATTTGGTAAGAAATGAGACACTTAGTCTCTTTAAGGAAGGCTTAATTTGGAAAAGTCAACCGGATGTTGACTTATGCGTTAGAGGGCTCGGATGTGATTTCCGATGATTTGGTTAGCTTCCGGGGATGATTTTTTGACTTAGGAGTGTGATCGAAAGTGGTTCTGGAGGCCCGGTGTAGAATTAGGCTTGAATTGGCAAAGTTAGTGTTTTGGCGATTTCCGGTTGATAGGTGAGATTTTGATCCGAGGGTCGGAATGGAATTCTGAGAGTTGTTGTAGCTTCGTTAGGTGATTTGGGATGGGTGCATAAATTTCAGGTCATTCGGAGGTGATTTGGTTGGGTTTTTGATCTAATTCGTGTTTCGGAAGTTTTAGGAGAACTTAGGCTTGAATTCGATGTAATTTGATGGTTTTGGTGTTGTTTGAGGTGTTTTGATGATTGGAACAAGTTTGAATGATGTTTTAGGATGTATTGGTACTTTTGGTTGAGGTCCCGGGGGCCTCGGGGTGATTTCGGATGGCTAAGCGGGAAGAATTTGGACTTGTGTTGTTGTAGAAATTTCTGTTGTTGCTGGTATTTCCGCACCTGCGGAAAGGGGACCGCAGGTGCGGTCTCGCAGGTGCGAAGGGGAGGCCGCAAGTGCGAGTTTTGGTCTGGGCAGCTGTTTCCACAGAAGCGGACGAGGAGCTGCATCTGCGAAGCCGCAGATGCGGAGTTTTTGTCGCAGATGCGGGTTTAGGGGAATAAGGCTGAAACCGCAGGTGCGGGTGAGAACCACATCTACGGAGTCGCAGATGTGACAGTTGGACCACATATGCGGATGCTGGGATTTTAAGAGGCTTCCGCAGATGCGGAGATTGGGCCGCAGAAGCGGTAACGCAGAAGCGGATTTTGGACCGCAGATGCGGTTTTGTTTGGGCAGAAGGTATTTAAGTTCTTCTTCACGAATTGTGAAGGGCTTTTCATTTCTAACTTCGGACTTGGAGAATTGTGGGTGATTTTGAAGAGGGATTTCAAGGAGCTTTGATAAGGTAAGGATTCTTGGACCTAAAACACGATTCTATGGTATTATTTCGTGAATTAAGACTGAAAAAAACTAAGAAATCAAGGACTAAAAATGGAGGTTAGGGCTTGAACTTAAGAGAGCTAAGATTTAGGGATTTGAGGGGTCAATTGAACTCTGATTCTTGTAATTTTGATATGTATGAACTCGTGGCGAGATAAGGAATCTGTTGATGTAAAAATTTTTGAGTTTCGAGAAGTGGGCCCGGGGGCTCGGGTTTTGCTAATTTCGAGATTTTTGATATTTTTTGATTGTTTTCGATTGGGTTTTGTTCCTTTAGCATATTGTGACGTATTCGCTCTGGTTTTGGTCAGATTCGACGCGCAAGGAGGCCGATTTGAGAGGCAAGGGCATAGCAATCGAGCTAGAGTTTTGACCGGTTTGAGGTGAGTAATGAATGTAAATGATGTCCTGAGGGTTTGAAACCCCGGATTTGCACATCGTAGTGCTATATTGAGGTGAGACACGCATTTGATGATGAGCGCGGGGTCGTTTACTCTTGGGGATTGGGACTTGGTCCGTCCCGAGTATTGTTTTTACCGCGTAATTGATTGAAGTTTATTTGGTATCATCATTTTATTTGACTAATTGTCATATTTGGGCTTCGTGCCAATTATTTGAACCCTCGGGGATTGCTATCACTGTTTTCTCACTATTTTGACATATTACTTGAACTCAGTCTTATTGTTTAATACTGTTTTACAAACTCAGCCACTTTTACTCAGATTTGAAACTTAAATGAAATTTCTAATGATGTTTTGGGCTGAGTACTACTATTTTTATTATGGCCCGAGGGGCTTATGTGATTTCTGGACTGAGTATGGATCGGGCTACACGCCGCAGCAGTATTATAGATATTGATACCAGGCCGAGGGCCTAGCTGATGCCACGAGATGGCTTGATATTGCGCTTGGGCCGTAAGGGGCCCCTCCCGGAGTCTGCACACCCCCAGTGAGCACCGTCGACGATAAATAAATGGATCGGGCTGCACGCCGCAATGGGTACTAGAGAGTACCGTACTATGTGTTGCATTCCTTTATTTGGCTATCATTTATTTGCTTATCTGTTGTGGCATTTCCATATTTCTACTTCACTGGTTTATTGATTTCATATTACTTGTTTTAAACTGCCGCATTATAGATTACTCTGTGCTTCTTCAGGATTTCTCATTCTCAGTCATTATTTATGCTTATTACTCACTGGATCGGAGTACTCACATTACTCCCTGCACCTTGCGTGCAGATCCAGGTGCATCTGAGGCTGTTGAGGATTTTCAGTCGGGCAGCACATATCCTGGAGTATCGAGGTTGCTGCCCGCAGCCCTGATCTCTCCCTCCTATCCTTTCGTTTTATCTACATTTCCTAGACTGATTATGTATTAGGCTGTTAAACTTGTGTTAGAGGCTCAGACTTGTGACACCGGATTTATTGGGCTATGTAGTAGTATTGTCATTTGAAATTCCGCACATTTAACTCTTATTTCAGACTTCTATTATGTTGGTTTGGTAATTTAATTGTGTTAGCTAATAATGAACTGTATAATGAATTGGGTTAAGGTTGTTAATTGGTCGGGCTTGCCTAGCAGTGTGTTGGGCGTCATCACGATCAGGGTTGGGGTCGTGACACTTAGTTACATATTAAAGCTATGTAGAAACTTTAACTCATTGAATAGAAGTAACGAATATTTCTTTCACTTGTTGCATGTTCTCATTTATGAAACCAAAAAAAGTCTTAAGCTAAAATGTTTTACACCTAACTGAACTTGAACATTTTCTTCTTTGATGCTTTTGTACTCCTCTCTTTATAGTCACATTACCACCTTACCTTTTCTTTTCTTTTCTTTTTCCATGCAACTTTCATACTTTTCAGCCCAAAGACACGGATGTTTCCGGTATTATAGAAATTCCATGAAATAATATGCTTTAAATAAAAGACTGTGAAACATCAAGAGAATACAGTAATTGATAAAAAAATGAATGTAAAGAGATTAGTTCATTGGTGGCTTTGCTGACTTTATTAATTTGTAGAACAGTTTTTGGCTACAACGGTCTTCAATTAACTTCAAAACTTGAAGGGTTCAAAATAACCACACAATATGGAGAACCATTCATAAGGTTAATCAGAGACATGAATTTTCTGTTTGTCAATTGGTTTGACATATACGAATAGAATTAGTCAAAACTTTGTAGTTAAGAATCATTTTGCATACTTTTTGGCCTCGTCAAAAAGCTTCAAATTATCAATCTGAATATCAAGCAGTTGGCCCAAATTGCTTGTTGGCCTATAATTCAAATACAAAACAATACTAATTATTTGCTTGTATGAACTACACTTGCTAAATACTAACAAAGTTTAATTTTACCGCTTATTCAATATATCCCATGGAATTATGAGTTGTCTATCTTTTTTTTTTTCTTCAATTCTATTTCTTAGAAATATCACATGATATTTTCAGACCATAAAAGCCATTGAGATGTTTCGGACCAGGTTTTGTTTCTCTTCTCTGGGAACACCAACAGAAGTATTTATAAAGTTGAACCACTAATCCTCATACATCATCATCTTCCAATTGAAGAAAATAGGATTAGCAAAACATTAAATTTCCTAAACCAATATCCCACATATATAATTTCAGATGGCTAGCTATATCATAATGCATTACATATCTTTTCCCGTTTATCTTGCAACATAGAGAGCCAAAATAGACAAATGTTTGCGTGCCTTGAAGTCATTTTATTGCTCTGCCTTATTTTCCTGTTAATTTCTAACATTAGTTTTCATATTTATCAGTTTGTGCCAAGTGAAATCACATATCCTTATTTTCAAATTTTAAGGGTAAACATATTGATAGGTAACAAATATTAGAATCGAAACCTTAATTGACAAATAGGCTGTAAAATCACTTTTGCGCTCTAAGATTATTATTCAATAATTAGTGTCAACAATCTAACATAATCAAATAAGATATAGTTTAAATTCAAATTTTCTTTTTTTACATGTTGGGATTTACTTTTTAAATTTTTCTATTTTCATCTTGATTTTGAAATTTTAATAATTATTCCTCCATTCCATTTTAGTTGTCACTTCTGTTTTTTGCAAACGCCTTAAGGAGAGGATAATTTAACTACATTATTCTTTTATTGTGATTTACTACTCTTTCTTATTTTTACTATACTAGTCAATAGTACGCGCGTTGCGCATGTGCTTTGTCTAAATCAGTAAAAAGTTTTAAAAAATTAAATAAATATTTTATTTAAATATGTTTGAATTATAAAATTAAAGTGCAAGTCCTGAAAATGAAGAATATTGAACTCAATAAGGACAAATAGTTCCACAAAGAAGTTCTCAATCGCGTAAATATTATGAAAAAGAAAAAATCATTTGTCCATGTACAAAGATTAAACTATTCTAATTTATCACGATTAAGTGACAAAAAAGGTGAAATTTTTAATGTTGTCTTAAACTTGCCAAGTGACTTCATTTTAGCTTGCCACTTGACTTAACCACATGCTTCACTACTCTCCTTTTAATATAACTAGTAGTCGTACCCGCGCGATGCGCGGTCAATATTAAAAAAATATTTGTCACATTGTTAATTTTTTGATGTTACATTTGGAATTATCACAATTATTTGATTATCCTATTCTATATAAATAGAATAGATATTGCATAAATTTTAATAAATAAAATCTCTATTAAATTAAAGGGACTTATATAGTCATCAAATAATTTTTTCTTTATTTATTTTTATTTATTATATTATCCAATATTTAGTATAATTATATTGTTAATAGAAATTATGACACTTGTCATTATAACATTTCTTTGCCTCTCCTATTATATATATATAGATGATATAGATTTCTTTGACTCTCCTATTATATATATTATATATTATACATATATTATATTATATTATATTATATTATATTATATTATATATATATAAATAGATTTTTTGTTCTTTTATTTTAAAATAATTTTAAAACTCCAATTTAAAACTACTCGCCAATTTGAATTAGTAATTCATTATTTTATTTAATTTTGTTTTTTATTTTAAAATTATTTTAAAACTCCAACTTGAAACTACTTCCCGATTTGAATGGGTAGTTTTTCTTCTCTTTTTTCGTTGTTTTATTGGTAATTTTTTTTTGGTTTTTATTTTAAAATAATTTAAAAACTCAAACTTGAAACTACTCCCACCCAATTTGAATGGGTAGTTATTTTTTATATATTTATTTTTCGTTGTTTTTTTATCATATTTAATTATACGATATCTATATTTATTAATCCAAATAAAGTAATCAATTACTATATATA
>NW_017670272.1:223522-403776 GCF_001879085.1 Nicotiana attenuata
AATAACTAATTAGAAACTAAATAACTAATTATGCCATGTGTCATTTTTTTAGGTTGCCACTTGGCTTAAGGAGAGGGCTTTTTCCTCTCCTTTTAATAATATATAGATATATAGATATAGATAGATTAATTATGTTTCTATATATAATTTCTAATTATTAATGTTGTCCTAAAATTGCCAAGTGACTTCATTTTAGCTTGCCACTTGGCTTAACCACAATGCATACTACTCTCCTTTTAATATAATATAGATATAGATAGATAGGAGAGGCAAAGTTATGTTATTGTGACAAGTGTAAAAACAGAAAATGAACATGTGGCCAATTTTAGGACAAACCTCCAACTAATTTGGAGGTTTAAAAATAATTTAAAAATTTGCTAATTCAGTTTACATCTGAGTTCCATGTTTAAAAAAACTATTTTTTTCTTTTTTAAAAGAAGTACACTACGTTTGAAACTTTCAATTTAGTTTACAATCCCATGTTTGTTGGGATATTTTTTTTAATTCGTTAAACCTAAAAAACTGCTCTCCTTTTTTATGTTTGTTGTGTTTTTTTTTTAACTTGTTCAAAGAAGTTCACAAAGTTTAAAACTTCTAATTCAGTTTACATCTACATAGAGTCCCACGTTTGTTGGGATATTTCTTAAAACAAAAGAAGTTACATATTTTAAACCCACTTTTCCTAAATTTTCTCTACAAAACCTAATCTAAGGATAATGGACAGTTGCTCAACCACGCATAACTCATGAAACATACGCACATGAAACTCACAAAACCAAACTGCCGCCCAACTTCTATTTCTCCGATTGATAGTATTCTTAAATTCAAATCTTCCACTGCTATAAAATATTCAAGAAACCATACGATTTCTGCAAAAATTGAATCAAGGCTATAAAAATTTCAAGAATGCAATATTTTGGAAGAAGCTGATCGTTACAAAACTCGATTGAAGAATTTGTGCACCAAACATATGTATTGATGGGATAATCAGTACCAAAACTCGATTGAAGAATTTGTGCACCAAACATATGTATCCTCAAATATGTTTCTCAGTGATATACTACAGCATATATCACGTTTGCTTCTACGTTTTTTTATTTTCAAATCTGAATTTTTTGATTTGCTCTTCGTATATTTTTTTTAATTTCTATGCGCATATTCATGGGGTAATCAATAGCAAAAACATGTAGTTAAGTTGCAGATTTTTGTTAAATCTATTATTTTAAGTCTTTTTCGAACTCAATAATTTTTTTATATTTATTAGGATCCTGACTTCAATACTATTCAAGGCGTAGATGAAGAGAAGGAATGCGAGGTAAGTACATGCTCACTTTTAATTTGTCCTTTAAGATGATACTTATTTTACTTATATATGTGGATAGATATATTTGACAATAAAATTTTAGATCTGGTCAAACCCGGATTCTTTGAAGGATACACTAAAGAACTTGAATATTAGAATTCAAGGTTTATATTCAGTAGTAAATAGGCATATATAATGTATTAAAACTTAATAAACTGCATTAATATTTGTATCACAAGATTGTGTTTTGTGATAAATTGCTGCTATAGCTTTGTAAGAAGGATGAGTTAGATTCAGGGTGAAATAAGCTGCAGTCTATCGGAACATATGGACTTTGTTTTTGCAGTCTATAGATTTAGTATTTTTAATTTATGATATTTGAATCATACGAATTTGTTTTTGTAGATGATCTGTTACGTACCAAAGATCAAGAACACCATCTTCTGTACTTGAAAGAAATTATACGCTTTTTTCTTATGTTTCTAGATAAGAGCATTTATAACAAAAAAAAATTAGCAACATAAGGTTAGATGTTCTTCTGTAAAAGAATCTCTTAATTAATTTTTGTTATTCTTCTATCATCATATTTACCTTTATAATTTAATTTGAAAATATTGTCCAGTATGCTTAATACTATGATATTTAATTTTTGGTTGCAGAAAAAATAAACTTACAACCAAAAGGTATCCTTGGTAAGTTGGTAGGCTATATAGATTGTTCCTTTTAGATTATTAGGTGAGGCACCTATACTATTTACATACAAATAATTTCAAATGTAGAAGTCTCTCCATTCAAAGTTTATTTTTCTTCTTGATATTATTTAAAATATACATATATGGAGGAATCTCTTTGTAGTAGCAAAATGGATTGTGTTCTGTTGAAGGAAACATATAAGGAAATGTGCATAAATTCAATGTATTTTTCGAGTTATTTGGATGTATTAATGTTGTACAAAATAGTTTATCAGAAATAGTCTCTCTATCCTACAAAGGTAGGGGTAAGATTTGCGTATATCTTACTCTCACCAAACTCTATTTGTTGATTACACTAGCCATATTATTGTTGTTATTGTTTTATTATTAGGGTGTTTAAGCTATTGGTTAATAGTAATACATTGTTACCTTCCTAAAAAGTATTAGATTTGAGCGTTGTTATAGTTAGCTTTTGAATTACTGTTGTCAGTTTTTAATTTGTGTGATTGGAGTAAGTTTTATTTAGAATGCATTAGCTTGCAATAGAAGTTTTTGAAATGCAGAAAATGCAAACATCAAGAAAGTTTCATTCTTCTTTTATATTTTTCTGCTATTAGTTGAACAAATTTAGTGGCGGCATTAACCATAATAGAATAGAAGTTCATACAGTATGTAGTCACCATGAAACGAGAAATTTATTCTTGTGTATTAAAATTTTAAAATTCGTCTTGGTAATAGAAGTTCTAAATCTTAACAGGGCATTACAATACTACAAGGTATGAAATACCTTAAATGATTTCGCATATTATTTTACATTGCAAGCATATTTGTATCTCACATGCATATTTGTATCTGAACTACTTATGTTAGAAAGTATCCTTTACTCTCAGACAAGGGAGAAGTGCTTTCATGGGGTCATGGAGGCCATGGTCAAGTAGGTAATTTTTCTCTTAACAACCAGAAAGTTCCTATCCCGGTTGAGGCTTTGACCCACGAGAAAGTCATCTATATAGCTTGTGGAGGTTCATCGTCGGCAGCTATAACTGGTAAATATGTCACAATTATTCTGATCCAATTGTTACCACTTCCCATCCCTGCTTTAGAGACCTGTTGGTCAATCAGCGATGTTCATTTTTCTTGCATATTTAGCTTATTGTACAAAGGATGTAATGTTGTTGTCTAATAATTAATTTTATTGGTGACAGATGGTGGGAAGCTATACATGTGGGGCAATGCACAGTTAAAATATCATGGTATAGCTAGTTTTCACACTGGTCAATAAAAAATAGCCAGTGTTTATCAAGTCAATGAAAAATAGCCACTATTTTGCTGCAACAGGGACCGGTCCAGTATAATATACGGGAGTTCTGGTGCATTTGTGTACGAACTCCAGCATATTATGCTGGACCGGTATACTTTGCTAACTCCTGTAAAATTTGCGGGAGACTGGAGCACCAGTGCTCCAAACTCCAGTATATTATACTGGACAATTATACTTGCTGGAACTCCCGTAAAATTTGCGGGAGTTCCGATAATTATGCTTGAACTCCCGTAAAATTTGCGGGAGTTCCAGCTTAGTTATGCTGGAACTCCCGTAAAATTTACGGGAGTTCAAGCATACTTATGCTGGAACTTCCGTAAAATTTGCGGGCATATTTTTCCGGATTTTGAACAATGTTTTCGCTCAGATTTAAAGTGGCTAAATTTCGATAACTTTTGAAACTTGGCTATTTTTCAACTACCAGTGGTAAATCTGGCTATTTTTGAATTTCTCCCCAATGCACAAGATTGTCAACTGGGGGTTCCCGGACTGCCAGAGAAACAGTTATCTCCTATTGAATTCAATTTTCTCATGGAGGATGATGGACTTGGGAGCCATAACGTGCTTTCAGTAGCCATTGGTGCTTCTCATGCTATGTGCCTGGTCTCCAGGTCAGGTCACTGAAAGGTTGAAAAGATTTAGTTTGGTTCAAGCAATTTTATAAGGACTCAATAGAGATAGAAGAACAAGATTACCTATGTTACTTAGCTAGATTTAGTTACAATGACCGTTGCTTTATACAAAGATTGTGCACAAAACTTTCATAACTAATGTCAACTAAATTTTTTTTTCTTCTCAATATAAGATGATTTACCACCTGTTAGTTCATTTTTGGTAATTTTTGTTCATAGGGAATGTCATGAGGAGTGCAAAAACAAATTTGACCGATCCGCGCATCGCGCACATCGCGCGGGTACGTATACTAGTTCAATATAAAGACAAATATCATAAATATAATATGTATTGTAATATTATAAAGCATATTATTTTTATGCTTAGCTATCAGATTTATAGTATCTATACGCAAAAGGAAGTTCGTGTATACATAGATTAACGTAGAATATATGAATAATACTGTTGTAAAACAAAGGGGCTCTTTTCCTTATTTGAGGTAAATTAAAAGTGAATTTTAACTCCTAAATTATAATAGGGGAATTTTTACCTCCTATAACAAAGGTTAACACCTTATTTATTTTAAATAAATACCATTTAAAAAATTTATCATAGATACATTTTAATGTTTATTGCAAAATATCTAATTTTGGTTACCTCCTACCCCCAAGCCACTAAATACGCTATTCAGTTACACTATTTTCTTTCTCTCTCTACTTTGATACATGTCATTCTCTTTCCCCATTCCGTGAAAACACGATGCCCAATCTCAAAATTCCTCTCACCCACATCACCTACCATTAGTCACAAACGGTGATTTTGCCTGGTATACCACGAAGACTTCTCTGACTTTTCCCCTCAATTTTGTGCAACCCAAATGGAATCTAAAGGAGATGAAGCCTTCGAATTTGTATGATTTTTGGTTGGCTACTGTACAAGATGCATGGGAACAGTGTATGATTTTTGCTAGATGGAATCCAAAGGAGATGAAGTGTATGAATAACGTGGGAACAATGTATGAATTTTGTGCAACCCAAATGGAATCCAAAGGAGATGAAGCCAGCAAAAATTTGTATGATTTTTAATACAAGATTCAAGCTTTAACGTCTTGCCATGATTTTTGCTCGACTACTGTACAGGATGCGTGGGAACAGTAAGATTCAGGGTTTTTGCTCGACGGCGGATTCGCCGAAAATTAGGGTTTGTTCTTGAACAAAGACGACGAATTTTGGGGCTGAGCAATTTGATTTTCTGTTAATATATTTCAAAGTATTTTCAACGTATCACGTTGTATTTTCATGTATTTCATTGTCTTTTTTTTCATTGTAATTCAATGTATCTCGCAGTATTCCATGTATTTCATTGTATTCACCGTCTTTTTTTCATTGTATTTCAATGTATCCCGCTGTATTCTATGTATTTCATTGTATTCACTGTCTCGCTATATGCCATGAATGTATTCATATATTTTTTTTAATTAATATAATTTATGTATTCAGATGTATTATATAATTTCTCTGAAGATTGTTATGTTTTTGGGGTATTTGTCGGTTGAGAATTTTTTTTATAACTGGAAATACAAATTTGTGCGTTATAATTGAGTTTGTTAAGTTATTTTAGGAGTCTATTATGTTAATTGATTCACTTTCCGTTTAAAAATAGTGTAATCCCCCGTTTCACGCCATGAATACAGTCGAATACAATAATCTGTTCAGCTGTAATCCCATGTTGGACGCCATGAATACAGTCGAATACACTTGAACACAACAACTGATTAGCTGGACTTCCTTGATTCACGCATATTTTTACTACTGTATTCATGAATACAATAGCTTAAATACATCTAATACATCTTATAACAACAGAAAACATATCTACAATGCGTAATATAACAAATGATATCTATAGATAGCTAATTACCACTAAAAGATAGTGCTTTATGAAAATTTCCCAATTGTAGGATCTAATTCAATAAGGGAAGATATAATAATTAAAATTTAGTTGATTTCAAAGTCCAAAATATTAGGAAAATGATTTAAATGACTATTTTGTCTAATATGAAATCTAATTTAAAGGGTAAAAAAGGAGAACTATAGATTAATCTATCTGCACGTTTATTACAGTAAATACCACTACAATTTGTAATAAAACTAGATAAAATTAATTATATAATAACATCTATAACTTTGTTATTGAAATTAATCGTATGTTATTACTTTGACAGGGTAATATCCATGTACTATTATTTTGTCGAGGGAAAAAATTCCAAACTAAGTCAGTTCCAGCCCTTCATTAAATTTGTTAATTTATTTTCAAAGCAGGACCCTTCAAATATTTTGGTTTTTAGTTGTTTATATTTATAAATAAAAGAAAACACCACCCCAGTCCAAATTAAGTGGACCCAATAGCCAATTGCATCATTGGCGACTTTTTAACGAAAGACAACAAAAGGCGTAAAGTTTTTTTTTTAAAAAAAAGAAAAAAAAAAGAGAGAGAGAGAGCGCATGTCACTTGTCAGACGCCGACCTTGGCCAACCGTCTAAAACCGACTTCTTTTTATTAAAAATACTTTTAATGAAAGTAATTTATATTTAATTAATTAATATGAAAAGTATTTTTGAATAGTAATTAGTGTTAAGCCAGTCTTTTAAAAAGTGCTTCTATGTATTTCTCTCAAAAGTAATTTTTAAAAAAGTGCTTTTCGAAAAAAGNAATAATACAACTAAAAAAAGAAAAAAAAGTTTTGATAATTACTACTGAACTAGTAGTATGTTCTCCATGAACAGAACAACCTATGAAAAGGGAAAATAAAGTGAACTTGAAAACGAGCTCCTTCAATTTCATGGGAATTAGAACCACTCACTATAATAAAGCTGAAGTTCATATCCATGTCCTTTCATTAAAGGGTGGCGGGAATTTGATTGAATGTTGTCTTTCAATCATATGAGATGTGATTTCTGATTTGAATATATAATCAAACCTCTCTATAACAGTCCCATTTGTTTTGAATATTTTTGAATGTTATAGCGAAGTATTGTTATAGAGAATATATATTATAACATAACTTGAAAATTGGTTGATCTGAAAAAGCTTAACTTTTGTAGTAAAGTATTATTATATGAAGATGCTGTTATAGAAAGGTCTGACTGTACATGCGGTCTATATTTGAAACTGTAGTTGCAATACATTAACCCTTCAAAATGCCAACTAAACTTTATCCACAAATAAAAAGGTGCAAAGTTGTTTTAAGTGAAATTGTGGTTAATATATGTTTACTTTAAATTTGAGGTGTTCCTCACCGAGGCAACTCAAAAAGCCTCTGGAAAAAGTGGAAATAAGAATATAAAAAAAAAAATGGGAAAAGGAAGATTTTTGGAGGATGAATTAGGAATTCGGCCAAATCCAGTAGCTTTGATTTAAAAATTCATTAAACATGTACAAATTATTAATTTAAAACTCAATAACTTAAAAATGATTAGAATCCCGAACCATTAGATTCAAATCCTGACTCCGTCGGTGAGTCCAAAAGTTATAAAAAACAAAGGAAAAGACAAAAAAGCAGTTTGGATAAGTAGTAGGAGTAATTATTTATGCTAAGTTTGGGTTTGAATATTGACCTTTAATGGTAAGACAACTAAATTACAACATATTGCTAATGCGATTTGAAAATCACATCCATAAACTATGCACTTGAGAAATCAGCTGTACATATTTAGAATGAGATTTTTCATTTCCCAATTCTGTACTAATTGTATTTCTTCTTGTTTCTTGGGAAACAACCAGCCAGGACTCAAGTAACAGCCCAGACATATCAAAAATCAACAGAGAGTCCTTACGTTGATCATAAGGACTTAACTTGATCTTTGCTCTAATTGGAATTTTCAGTCCAAACAAAGACGGAGTATATAAGAGTCCCCAAGATGAATGACATAAGCATTGTAGACAAAGCGTACACATACGCTCTCCATGGATACTTACTTTCTCTCATTGCATGAAATTCAGCAATGAAAGTGGAAACTGTACTTAGACAACCCAGTAGCCCAAATTGAATACCAGAAGCAACAGTATCACACCTCTGCGTCTTAACCTATACCAAAATTAGAATAAGCATTAATTCTATAAGGAAAAATATGATGAACCTAACGCCTGACGATTAACCTAATATATATATATATATATATATATATATATGTTTCAAGAGGCTGGCTATACTCACTGCTTTCTTCAAGGTGGCAAGTGCTGCCATGACACAAGCTGCTAATACATTGGCTATCAAAGTCCCGAAAGGTAACCATTTGAGCAAGCCTGATTTTCCTAAACCACGTCCATTTAGTCGTGCTAAGAACCACCTGATCCACACCCCAAATGGACCAACGATGCATGCCAGCCACAACTGCGCTTTTGTGCTGCCACTGCTGAGTTCAGTTACCTCCAGTCCTATACTCATACCCCAAAGCAGAAATAGAATGCATAGCAGAAAGAGAATAACTAGTACATGTCGCTTGTAGCTATCTACTCTCCAATGGTAGTCGGTGCCATAGTTGAATGAATTCATAGTGGCTCTTCTGTAGAGCCAACGGACACCTTTGGCCGTCTCAATCCCAAATATGAATGAGTAGGCAACCAGAAATAGACCTACGAGAATTCATAGTGTAGCAATAATAAGTTAGAAAAGGAGACAATGGTTCCTCTAATAAGCCTAATAAGGGAGCTAAAAGGGAAATATATCAACCAGAATAGAACATCTATTCGTGAAAACAATATATACCTATGAGATAGCCAAGGACTACAAAAACCCACTGGTCTTCAACACTAAGATCGAGCATTTTCTGGTTCCAACCACTAAAAGTTGTAAGGCTTCCTAGAAAACCAGTTGACAATCCAATGGCCAATGAAGTTGAAAATCTGGAAATGTCCTCTTTAAAGACCGCACCAAACCAACCCATCAAGAACGAACCGACCTTTAGCAGCCAAACGAAAATTGGGACGAAATACAATTAGGACAAATGAGTCACAAGAGAAACATGATAATGGCTAGATCACAAGTTCTGGTTTGAGCTCACGGCCTTACTGATCAAGGATGTATGGAAGTTGAAACAGGCAAAACATTTCAGTTACATAGGAAAACTACAAGAACCGAGTATAGTACTAACTATGTCTTTCACAATGTCTTATTATGCATTGTATAAAAGGAGGGCTGTACTTTTAATGAAATTTTATACAAAAGTATAGTCCTCCTTCATATAGTATAGATTCCATGCATCGTACTAGCTACATTTCACTATAATGTAAAGGGTAGGAGTCCTTTCTCACATAAGACACTCATGCCATCAAACATGTGGCCCAATGGCTAAAGCTCTGCCAGCTTCTTGTAGACTGAACTCTCTTCTCTTTAGGCTCCGAGTTCTTTTTTGGGTGGATGGTCTAATTTACTAGTGGCAACGAAGTTCTTGGTAATTAGCAAGGGGGAAGGAGGATCTCCACTCATTTCATTCATTCAGTGCCTGCGGTGAGGCGCGACCCACAACAAACGAAGGGGGACAGCTTGCTTTGCTTGCTGTAGCCCTATTTTAGTAGATTAGGCTTGGTAAGCGTAAGCTATATTTAAGTAGGCTCGCAGCTTCGCTCAGCAGAAGAGCCTGACTTTTTATTATATTAGTAAAGCGCTAGCGCCCAACCTATACAAGGGCTTGGAAGGGATAGGGGAAGAAAAGAAAACAAAGAGGGTCATTTTCTTTGTACAGTTTTTTGTTTGTTTTATAAAATCCAAGTTTAGAATGGGGTGATTCCCCTGAAAACGTGATCCGGCAAGCTTGATAACAGTCCTATGAACATTACTAATATATTTTACAAAGAATAAAAAGCTATCAAAATAAGTGTCAGATTTATCAAGCTTCATTCTATTCCAGAGTAGAATTTGTTTGATGATATCACTATGCTAAAAGCAAATGCATCAAGTGCAGTTTTTTCATCTCTTACATCACAGATTAATTATCGCTTGTAGAAATGAACTTATGTCACAACTCCTTTCGATAGCAATTTCTCATAGCTTAAAGAGAAGTAACATGAGAACCAGGAAATTCAATCTGGCATTGCTCCATTACAGCAAGTGCAGTTTTTTCATCTCTTTCAACACGGATAAATTTTCGTGCTTTTAACTAAATCTTATCGATTGGATAGCCATATATATTGCCTACTGCAGAAGCAGATAAACAAGTACATAAAAAAGAAGAGAAAGAATGGTATACCATGTTAGAAGGCAGGTCCAGATACATATAACTGTGGTCACTTGTGGCACCAACTATTCTTGGCCCGAACAGTATTTGGAGACCATACCTCAACAGAACCTGCAGATAGTTACATAATCAGATCCCTGTAAATTTGTATTGCCATCTGGTGCTATTTTGCAATTTTCTAAAACTGCACAAGCTGATTCTAGCATTCCAAGCAAACACAAAGATGTCATCATACAGAAAGCAAACATAACAAGAGGTCCATATGGACTTCCTAACAAGCCAATCATCAAAAAATATGACAATCCTACAGCTCTTGCTGACATTTGATAGCTATAGGCTCAAGAGCTTTGTTATGTACTGAATCCTCCCTATCTTTCCTTGTGTAAACTCGTTGCTTCGAGTTCTTGGAAAAGGCAAAGCAAAGTACTATGGAACAATAATCCTACTGTTTAAACCAAAGCCAAAAGTTTACACACATCAAATGCCTCAAGCTTAAAGATATGCAGACATGAATAGGTCATTCTTAGATAAATCAACACTAACTTGTCCAAAAACCAGATCCCAACAATGAAATTATCTTCAGACAAGATATCAGCCGATGAGAAATAAATGCATTTTCAACAAACAAAAGCATCTGAAAACCACCCATCATACCTTCCAAAATCAATAATCATACCTCCATTTTGAAAATACAGATTTTGTTGTCATAAAAGTCAATACATGAAAGAACTTCAACTAAAAATGCCAATCGAACAAACCAGACATAGAAGACGCTTTCAGGACAACAATTTACTAAAGAATCCAAATAACAAGATGACACTGCAAAAGCATAGGAAATTAACCAATTTGAAATTAGTCCCAAGAGCAGTAAGAAACAATCAAATATACCGGTGAAGTTTAAATGCAGATGAAACAAAAGCAGAATCACAGGACATTCACAAAGTACCATACTTCTCTTTCGATTTGGAAAGCAACGAAATGTGATATGCCAAGTAAAGCAATAGATGACCAGTAATTTTTTTAGTGGATCAAAATAAAAGATATTGTACATTACCCCCAGTATTCCAAATACAGCTAGGAACAAGAGGCATGAAGCATACTCCAAAACCCATGGCACCTCTGTTTTTTCTTCCTGCATGGAGATTACTGTTTGTAAGAACAAATCTTACTGGAGATATACTATTGTACAGTAGATTGGAATATCTACATCAAATATAAGCAACAATTATAAAATGTGAAAAATGGCCAATTGATACTCACATTCTTTTTATGCTCGGTTTGTAAGATCAATTTCGATGAGGATACTGGAGCAACACTACTCATAGCATTGGGATCATGAGACCATTCCGCTGAAATGGGTACAACCACTCCATGTTCTGGTGCATTTTCGCCAATTAATCTCAGCCTACCACTCCCACTGTACCTATTGCTTTGAAGCTCTCGATCCCCGATATCTCCTGCTTCTGATACAGATTCGCTTTCTTCATCATCATCATTCAGCCTCTTGGGAAGAGAAAACGACAAACTCAAAGAACGCCTCCTGAGAGAAGAAGCGGCACTGCTTGTGCGAGATGATCCAATTTTTCTGAGCTCAGAATCCTTATTCTCACAATCCATGATCCTTCTTCACTGGAACTTCATTCTCTATTGAAGAAGAAAAATCTTTTATAAACTGTCAAGTTGTTAAGATGACATTTATAATGATGCAATTGGTTGCATAAATAAATGTCTCATAGCCAACTACTCCATCCTTGGAAGCTTACAAATAGCATGAAACAAGTGATGCTACATACTTAAAATATAAGTATGATGTCAAACTATGAAATAAAGTAGAATATGGCTAGCAATAAGAAAATACAACCATTCAAATATCAGGAGAAAAAAAAAACTTAATGATCAAGAGAGTTGGAAAATAATTCATTCAATCATGAAAACCGTCCAGATAGTTCTTTTGCTAAATTTTTACATAATTAATGATCCAGATCACTGTCTGAATATTGCCCCACAAAACTATAAATAAACCAGAGGAGATCAAAGTTGACAAGGGAACTGAAGAAAATTAGAATAAGAATAAAATAGTATAAAAAGATCAAGACCTTAAAGAAAAACTTGTGCAGTAACAATTTAATGTAGAGTACTTGTCTATTCCTCCAAGAAGCAACAAATAAAATGCACTTTTAATTAGGTCAGCTATAACTTCAACCCTGACTGCTCAAAACGAATTTTGTTTTATTTTACTTTAACTAAAGAACATCTTCACATGGCTATTGTCAAAAAAGATATCTTGTAATACATAACCATGTGCAATAACTCTTCCCAAATAAATTTATCATATTCCATCTATTTGCATCTCTAGTTTCAATGTCCCTAACATGAATATAATCCCACCTACCTGTTTCTGAGGAAGGCTATAATAGAACTTGATTAGGAACAACTTTCAACTTAAGTTGGCACTTCCTGTAGTTGTTTCAAGAGTACAAATCAAATAAAATAGAAAAACTTGCAATAAACCTAGGAAAACATAATTTATTAACTTAATTATTTGACATTAGTAAATTTCTCCAGGGAAAAGAATGTAAGAAGAAGTCATTTTGGGCCTTGCAATGATTTGTTACCATTATTTTTTAACAACTCAGGCACCCATGCAACAAAAAACACAGTTCATGTACAAATTAAGTGGACCCAATGGCCAATTGCATGGTTGCTGGCTTTTTGAAAGGAAGACAAAAAGCCAAAAAGTGAAGAAAGATCTTGTCAGATTTGTATAGCCAATTACATCTCCCACATAACCATATAAAAAGGAAAAAAAGTGAGATTGTTTTAAGCAGTTGATACTATTGAACTATGTCCTCCACTAACAGAACAACCTAATAAAAGGGAAAATATATAAAAGCAAACTTGAAAACTCTTTATCTTCATGGGAATTGAACCATTCATTCACTAATAAAGCTAAAGTTCATGTCTCTATAGGAAAATACACTCTTAAGAGTCCGTTTGACATAAGAATTTTTTTTATTTTTCTTAAAAAATTTAATTTCTTCGAAATCAGTGTTTAGCCATAACATTTTTAATTTTCACTCAAAGATGAATTTTGGATTTTTCAAAAATTTAAAAAACTCTAAAAAGCTATTTTTTAAAATTTTCACTCAGATAAATCACAAATATTCAAAAACAACCTAAAATTATATTCATGTCAAAACACAACTCTAATTTTTAAATATCATTTTTACTTGAAAATTTTACAATTCTTATGACCAAACGCCCACTTAGATTCACTTTCAGAGGGCAACTGTTAATCTTAGTTTACAGAGAAAATGAACATTTCATTATTTTAAGAAAAGTAAGATAAACATAATTCAAACACAAAGAGAGAAAACTAATATCATAAGTCCCCATATACCCCTCCGTTCCATAATCTAACCTCTTTTTGCTAAGAGAGTAATTTTTCACAACAAAATTTTTTTAACATTTCTTGTGAGTCCGGACCAGCTTAGGGCACCCCGACTATTCCAAGAACTACTTGTTATCTTCTACCAAACAACACAGATATGCCATAATTCTGCGCACCAAAGACTTAAACCGGTGAAAAAATCACCGAATATTTTTTACCTCTGCTGAACCAGAAACTTCATGGTTTTACATTCACTTCACTGACCACTAGGCCAATGCACTAAAAAAGAAAATTACAGCTTACATTTATCTCGGATAATTTCTAAATATCTAAATCAGAAGGAGAATTAATATGTATATATAGCGACCCGCAAATACTATGAATACAGAAAGAGAGAGAGAGAGTACCATGAATAGAAGAAATATGAATAGGTAGAGCCCTTCAGTGAATCAACAAACTGAACGGTGATTGAAATTTTAGAAATATGCTTTATCAGTAAACATCAAAACCCAAAAACCTCTTTGAAAAAGAGATTTAGGGGGGATGAAAGATGATAATGTTATTTTGGTGAATGTTAGATAAACACGCTTTTACCCTTTTCCTATCGAAATGGGGAAGGATGAGAGATTGAGCATTGATGGTGCGGTATGTGGTGATGGAAAGAAGGGTTGTTAGCCTCTTCTTTTGATTTTGATAGAGAAAATAGACAGTTTCCTCTTCCTCACGGAAGTGAGTTGACCAGCACACATTTTAATGCACAAAATTATTTTGGCTTTTTGTTGAAAGGTGCTCGATGTTTCTCTTTTTCCTTTTTGTTTTCTTTTTCCACATTATTAGGATTTTTACATAAAAGAAAATAATCCTACGAATGTCTCTTGTATTATGTTTTTATCAATATCATGCACATCTTACCAATCTGGTATAAAAAGAGTCAAATCACCAAAAAATAATTATAATAGGCATTAAAATTGTTTACTCCTAAAACAATATAGTTAAATTTATAACACGATTTATAGACAAGTGAATTAATTTGACCCAAAAATACAAAATAAATATTAACAGAAATAAGATTGTGAAATGAAATTAAAGGAAATGCAAGCATGGCAATGAGCTTAGTCTTTCCGGTATACAAGCAAGATCAAGAGCAGAAGAAAGTAAATAATTCTATAGTTTTTTTTAGCAAAATATAGCTTTTTGTATTGACTATTTCGTCCCTATCAACGGATGTTAATTCTCCTATTTATAGCTATATTTAGGGAGTTAAGTTCCCCAAATCAAGCTCCTCTTGAATGGGAATAAAATCGCCATTGATGGTTGCATAATGGTAGGCTATAAATACAGATATTCTCTGTAACGGTTGCTCAATGAATGCTATGCGATGTCAATTCTTTATATGTTTTGCTATCTGCTACTCTGTCTTCGTATTCATCCAGCGCCGGTCACATGCAAGCATCTGGTGCCAGTTATATGTTCACTCACATCCCACACGTCTTATGTTCCACGTGTCACTTCATCGTTCGTCCAACTGTCACTAACCAATTTTATCCCATACAGATAGTCCCCCTACTTTTCCGCAACGCAACTTAGTATTAGCCGAGAAGTAGATAAGAATTCTTTTCTTGGCGGGAAAGTCCTTGAACTATCTGTGACATGAAAGGACGCACGTCTTCTCGCATTTAATGACTCGAACACGTTTTGTTCTATGATTCGGCAAATATTTTCGCCGGCTTTCGAGGTAATCATGATCATAATTTTTGCCGTCTATAACTTCTCCACTACTCATCATTTTTACTCTTTACTTTCACAACTCCTTCTTCTTTTAATCTCCTCAGAACCCTTCCGCAACATTCAACTTTCTAAGTAAATTTTTCTTCATAAACATATCTTCAAACACTGCTGCCCTCGGAAACTCTGGCCATTTCTTTAGCGGTAGCCCAAAGAAACCAAAACAAAGGAAGTTGAAGTTGAGTCTGAACCTCCTACCGTGAACTCCATCATACCTCTTAATAGTACAAAATTTGACCTTCAAGAACAAAAAAAACCTGCAAATTCTGAAAGTGATGGATTCTGGCATGTTCGTAGGTACCCTTCTTCCATTCGTCCTTCTAGCATCCCTGTCGTAAAGGAGGAATGTAATTGGAACAACGTTGAAATCCTCACCCCCAATGAGGTGGAAAGGGTTACCTTCTCCAAGCCAGGGTTCATGTATGTTCATTCATATCCTTTCACTTTGGGCCCTTTCACTTTGAGAGTGGGTGAAGGAATCGACCCTATAATCTTAGAATTTTTGTCGCCGGTACCAAATAAGTTTGGAACAAGTAGGACCTTTCATGTAGCCGTACAGTGGCTTGTCTTCGCCAACTGTGCTCCCCAACTCTCGCGCACATGATGAATCTACTCCTCCAAGATTTTCTGTGGGGAGTGCTAAAGCATAGAAAACGCGGTCACCATGCCCTCCTTACCAGCATTGACAACGACAACGATTTTGGATGGATGGAATAGTTCGTTGTCATTGCTACCAGGGACATCATCCCGACCACAACACCAACTTTTCCCTAATCATGGAATCTTTTCCATAAGTCTTCGGGTATCTGTTTCCTTTCCATGTAAAAAGAAAACTTCTTTCTTTGCTAAAGTTTTATTTTCTTCATTCCGGCTACTCATTGGAACCCACCACGGGTTCAAAACTTGGCCCAATGACTGCAGAAGATTTTGGATATCACTACCCCGGAGTCCTGAAGGTGGAAAGAAATGGCTCTCAAATATGGGTGGAAAGCCAAAAACCATGATAAACAAAGATTCTTTCTCCCTCTTTTCGATCTTACAAAACAGCTTTGAAATAATTTATTAATTGACTCTTTGCACCGCACAAGACTTCTGAAGGGTCTGTTGTGTGCCCCGACATCGAGGCTCTCGATGACCCGGAGGAATCTCGACATGTGTTACAAAGTGCCTTCACCCGGAAACACCAACCGGACCGACCACAATGGTCCTCGATGACGAAGAAGGAGCCGATGATGGAGAGGCTCTTCTTTAGAGAAGAAAAAGATCTTCATCAGCTCAATCGTTTGTTCAACCGGGAGAGCTTCAAACTCCACCTGCAGAAGAGGTTCAAGGACCCCGGGGGAAATAAATTTGGTTGAAAATGTCGATTCCCATTATCTGATTCATGTCGACTCCCCCGATCAAAGGAGTTCAGTCCCTGACCTTCTGCTACCACTAACTTCTGAGCCGATAACAACTGCCTCTCCTTCTTCACCAGCTGCTTCCTCTTCACCGACGCCATTAGAACAAATGGAAGATAATCCTACTCCACGGTCTCCCGACCATGAAAATTTGGGAAATACTTATTCGGCACCCACTCAAGACCCTCATGGAAGACGAAGTGCCATTCTTTTGGTTTTGAATGAATGCCATGTACTTTCCAAGCCGATGGAGCTTGCCAATTATCTGAAGTCGCTGGCCTCCGAAAAAGATTGGAGAAAGATGGATTCTCTCTCCGGTGAGTGTTTTCTAAACAACAGCATGCATTGTTCGGCACAAGTATCTATTTAAGTTTCATTTATCTCTTTTCAGTTTATACTTCACATTAACAACTTTAGTTCTAACCTTTTTCAGGCTAACCTTCTTGCTTCCGAGGTCCTGAAAAGGTTGATTATGGACAAGAAAAATCTTACTTCCGAACGATACTAACTTTTAGCCGAACATAATTAGCATGCCAAGCGCCTCCCAATGTTAGAAGCAAGAATTGCTCAAATAAATGATCTCGAGGCTCGGTTACAGCAATTCGAGAAAGATAGAAAGGTTAACAGCCAAAAAGCTGCCCAACTGCATGAAGACCTCAAAGATGCAAAGGCTAAATGGGCTGAACTTCATGATACTGTAATTGCTGCTACCGAGCGTGAGTCTGCCTTCATGGAACATGTTAATAACTTGAAGGTTAGATTGCGCTCTAAAACCGAGTAGGCCAATGCTATCGAGGATCATAGATCAATGATAGAGGAAAGGCTCAAAAGAGTCATGGAGCAGAATTAAATTCATGCCGCAACAAATATTGATCTCTATTCCAGAATCAACATTGTTAAAGCTGAAAATGAAAAGCTTAAAGCGAAGATTCAAAAACTCCGAGCCAAACTCCAAACCCAGGAAAATTCCATCGTCTTTGAGAAAATCTACGCCATATACCATACGAAGAGAAAGACTTTGGAGGAGGCCATATAAGGCACTGCAAATATCGACGAATCCATTGCCAAGGCCCGAGAGCTGGAGACAACCAC
This sequence comes from Nicotiana attenuata, assembly GCF_001879085.1. Classification (NCBI taxonomy): domain Eukaryota; kingdom Viridiplantae; phylum Streptophyta; class Magnoliopsida; order Solanales; family Solanaceae; genus Nicotiana; species Nicotiana attenuata. Next base: position 241,355 of record NW_017670272.1, read on the forward strand.
TCAAGAGAACCTTCTTACTTGGCACATTGCTTCTGATTATTCGAATACTAACTCTGAGTATTCGAAAATAGAAGGAGAAACCGAAGAGGATGAAGGCCCTGAACCGGTGGCGGAACAGCCTTCTCCACTAAGGAAAACAAAGACTCTTCTCTCCCCTCGGGTTCTAGCAGCAAGAACTAATGTAAATATTTCTTTTGTAATTTTTATAATTATGCCAAAACATTTTACTAAGTTTGGCATTTTAATTAATAAAAGAAAATTTTTTTGCTTAAGTATTGTGCAAAAACTATTCTTTTTTATTTAACTGAAAAAGCTTCGGCAATCTTTTCACATTCGATAGCTTTCGATTGCGGACATAAACACTTTCGAAATCTACCCTTTACTATGAGGGTTTCATAAGATAGGGCCCTTATTTTTATGGTGCTATTGAAGAGGACGTCTTCTGTTCATCCTGGCACAAGAATTTGAAGTTTTTGTTAACTTTCAAACGATAAAATAAATTAACTTATCATGCGTACAAGAAATAAGACAAAAATAAAAGGACTTTGATTTATTCCCTATATCTTTTAAAGTACATTTACATAAACATCATTTGCTTAAATAAATAAAGCTGCCAATACACGTGGCTAACTTGTATAACTTATTTCCACGGGGTTGATCATGCAGTTCCTGGTCCTGATAAGACATTGATCGCTGTTCTAATAGTCCCTGGTTTTTGTAACATTTTTAGTGCCTTACCATGTATTATTTTCCCCTAGTGTTCGAGTGCTAAGTATGAGAATTCGAACACTAGAAGTCTTGCATTCACCGATGACCATTTCTTTGTAGTATACTGTAATTGTTGCCTTGTTAGCGGAAATAGCTTATGTAGGGGTGTTCATGGTTCGGTTTGGATCGGTTTTTTCCTAAAAAAAAACCAAACCAAGTAAGTCGGTTTTTCAAATATTAGAACCAAACCAAACCATTTAAGTCGGTTTTTTCTCGATTCGCTTTATGTCGGGTTTTGTCGGTTTTTCGATTTTTTCGGTTATTTGTCGGTTTTTTCTTAAATATAATACATACACTAACAAACACATATTCCGGCGACCACATTTTCAACGTAGCACTATCAAATCAATTGCCCTTTGAGAAATCTATTATTTACCAAGATATATTGATGATAATTGAATCAAATAGCGATGACTAATTTAAGTACTCAATTAAAAGTATATTATTTTTAATACGAACTGGATTCTTACACTTAACAAAAGAAAACTACCAATCAAACTAAAATGTAAAGGTAAAGAACTATACTAAAAGTGCAAATTATTAATATTTACCATTAAATTTTAGAAACTTTGTATATATGTGTGTGTGTGTGTGTGTGTGTGTGTGTGTGTGTGTGTGTGTAATTATAAATTTGAAATAGCTACTCCTATAGTCGTTTTGGTTCGGTTATTTTTCAGTTTTTTCTGATTAAAACCAAAACCAAACCAAATTTGATCGGCTTTTAAAATTCAAAACCAAAACCAAACCAAATCAAAAAGTATCGGTTTTTTTGATCGGTTTGGTTTGGTTTTCGGTTTGGTTCGGGTTTTCGAGTTTTTATGAATACCCCTAATGTGACGACCCAAAGGGTCATCACCTATTTCCTCATCCATTCCGTGCTTCCGAGGCCTTAAAACCTCATTTTTACTTGCCTCGATTTGCGTGCGCAGTCCGGGCGCGTAGCCGGAAAGCTTTTATGTTGAAATATGTGAATTACGTGAAAAATTTGAAGAATTTTGATATTAATATGATTATAGTTGACTTTGGTCAACATTTTTCGTAAACGGACCCGGACCCGAGATTGGACGGTCCCGGAAGGTCCGTAGAAAAATATGGGACTCGGGCATGTGCCCGGAATCGAATTCCGAGGTCTAGAGCCCGAGATATGAATTTTTCCGTGAAATTGTTTATCTGAAATTATTAAGGAAAATGAAAATGAAAATTGATTAAAAGACTATGGTATCGGGCTCGTATTTTGGTTCTGGCGCCCGGTACAAGTCTTAAATATGTGGTAAGCACTTTCTGTGAAGTTTGGTCGAAATCGGACGTCATTTAACGTGTTTCGGACCTAAGTATCTAAAGTTTGAAGTTTATGAAGTTATAATGAAAAAAATCATGTGCTTTGAGGCTTGATTCTATGTAAATGATGTTATTTTGGCGATTTGATCGCACGAGCAAGTCCGTAGGATGTTTTCGAGGTTGTGTACATGTTTGGTTTGGAGCCCCGAGGGCTCGGGTGAGTTTTGGATAGGTATCGGATTGCATTTCCTCATTTTTGAAAAGCTGGTATTCCCCAGTTCTGGTATCTTCGCATTTGCGAAGAAGTACTTGCAAATGCGAAGTCGCAAATGCGGCAACTCGATCGCAAATGCGAAGAAGGGGAAGTCTGGGCCGGATCGCAAATGCGAAGAGGGGGAAAATGGGCTGGGGTCGCAAATGCGACGCCCATGCTCGCAAATACGAGAGGGCCCAGATCGCAAAAGCGATCGATACTTCGCAAATGCGAAGTCTGTGCCCAGTCCCAGTGTTCGCAAATGCGAACCAAGGATCGCAATTCCCAGCCCTGTCTTGTTTGCAAATGCGAACCAAGGCTCGCAATTCCCATATCCGAGGCCCAGCAAATTTTATACTTAGTCGAATTTTCATCACTTTTCACCATTCTTTCAAAACCCAAACACCATAGGCGATTTTTCAAGAGCAAACTTCATCCCAAATCATTTGTAAGTTGATTTTCACTCAATTCTTTCAACTTTTAACATCATTAAACATGTTTTCCACTTGAAATCAAGGATTTTCATGGGTGAAATTGTGGTTTTTGGGTAGAACCTAGGTTTTTCCATAAATTGGGGAGTTGGACCACGATTAGAGGTCCGATTTCAAAACAAATTATATATTTGAACTCGTGGGGGAATGGGTAACCGGATTTTGGTTCAAACCTCGAGTTTTGACCACGTGGGCCCGGGGGCATTTTGGGAAAAACTTAGGAAACTCATTTTTTATACATTCAAATTTATTCATATAATGTTTATTAAAGTAATTGAGCAATGTGTGATTAGATTCGAGAGAATTGGAGGTGGAACCGCGAGGTAAAGCAATAGTTGAGGATTAAGTGGATTTCAAGGCTTTGAGGTAAGTGTTTGGTTTAACCCTAGCTTGAGGGAATAGGAGTTGAGTCTTGTTGCTAATTGCTATGTGATCGAGTACGATGTATAGGCATGGTGACGAGTATCTATACATTGGTGTCTAGCATGACCGTGAGTCCTTATAATGTGATTATCATGAACTTATTGTGAATTTCATGTTTATTGGAGTATTTCCATATATTGTGAATAACATGTGAATGGTGATATGATAATTTGATTCCTAGGAGCATTGGCTCGAACTGTGATACGAATATTGAAAGTATATGAAATGACTTGATTCATTGAGGAGCGTCGGCTCCAGTTGTAGAACGAATTGCGAAAGTATAAGTGATAATTGAACCTCTGGAGCATCTGCTCGAGTTGTGAAAAAGAATTGTGAAGTAAAAGCGAGAAAGAGGAGAGATCATTATGTTGCCCTCTTGGCGGGCTATTGTTGGGTTGTGATTCCTCTGCATTGTGTTCTTAGCGGATACTAGGGTCGCTCAGGTTAATGTTTCCTTGTGTCATATGATGACTATAGTTATAGATGGGTTGGTTGGGTGTGGTAGTCGGTTAGATATAGCTGAGGTGGTCAAGTGTGGTAATAGGTTGGTTATAGCTGTGGTAGTTAGATGTTGGAACTAATGTGGTGGTTAGATGTTGGAGCTAATGTGGTTATAGTAATCCCCTTGCCAGAATATTTGAGATGATGTTTTGTTCCCTTACTGGGAAGTCGTTATATTGTTGTTTGTGACAGAATATGAGCTAAGAAATTTCTTGGAGCTTGGGCTCCAGTGATATCGTGAGATAAGAAAAGTAAGAAAGAGAAAACGTTGTTGATTATTCCCTTGCCGGGACGTTTGGTTGAAGTTGTTGGATTCTTTCCCTTGCCGGATGTTTGTCAAATATTTACTTATTTTTATGCCCCTTAATTATGACTGTTGTTTGGGGAGTCAGACTGTTAAATGATATTGAGGATCGGGTTGCACGCTGCAACAATGATATTGAGGATCGGGTTGCACGCCGCAACAATGATATTGAGGATCGGGTTGCACGCCGCAACAATGATATTGAGGATCGGGTTGCACGCCGCAACAGTAAAAGGTGAGGATCGGGTTGCGCGCTGCAACAATGATACATGATAAATGATATGGGTCGGGTTGCATGCCGCAACAATAGTAATTATGGAGCGGGTTGCACGCCGCAACAGCTATTGAGGCTATGTGTTGGTATTTGAGTATTGATTCCTTGTTCATTGGGAACCTAAGCTGTTTTAGTTGTTACTCTGGATTGCTGTTAATATTGTATCTCCCCTTAGCATGTCTCCCCTCCCATGTTGTTAATTACTTGGTATTCGATTCCCGCTGTATAGTTATAACTGCACAGGTTTATGTGATGTCCGGTCTAGCCTCGTCACTACTTCGCGGGGGTTAGGCTAGACACTTACCAGCACATGGGGTCGGTTGTGCTGATGCTACACTTCTGTGCATTTTTGCACAGGTCCAGGTTTTGAGGAGCAGCAGTAGTTCGGGAGCAGACTTTCCTATTCACGAGACTGAGGTAGCCTTGCAGGCGTCCGCAGGCCCGGCGTCTCTTCTTTATGTTTTCCTTTTGACTATTGCCTCATTGTTTTCGAGACAGACAGCTGTTATATTTCTTTCAGACCTTTGTATTTAGTTTATTCTTAGTGGTTCGTGAGTAATGTGACACCAAATCTTGGGTAGAGGCTATTGTTGACTATTCCACGTTTTGATTCAGACTTATAAATTAGACTTTCGCTATTATTATTATTAAATTCTATGTTTCTTATTGATGCTATGGATTGTTAACAGATTTATTTATTAATGAAAGGTAAATAAGTTGGCTTGCCTAGCTACCACGAGTAGGCGCCATCACGATCCCGATGGTGGAAAATCCGGGTCGTGACACCTAAGCTTATGGATGGTCAAATAATCTTTGAGCATTTTGGGAGATGAGATATTCTATTAAGCCAAAGATTATTTAACCATCCACAAGTTGTTTTCCACATGAGCTGATCTACACAGAACTGTTTATACTCATGCTATAACAATAGAGCTTATGGTTGTTAGATTCACCAGTGAAGGAACCTAGTGCCTTGACACTAGAAGTCTTGCATTTGCCGATGATTCTCCCGTCGTATTATGCTTTACATTGTTGCCTCATTAAAAACCTTTCCAGAAAAACCTAATTGGGACAAAATCTGGTCGAAGGGAAAAAGAGTGCAACACATACTTTCAGCACCGACAAGGATCTTCAATGATAATACCTTTTGAGGTGAGTCATGTTCCAATTGCTTGAAAATTTAACTCCATCTTGATCTTCCAATTCATACGAACCTTTACCGGTTGTGGCTAAAACCCGGTAAGGTCCTTCCTATATTGGTACCAGCTTTCCGGCATTAACTTCCCAAGTACTTTCAGTAACTTTTCTCATAACTAATCCCCAACTTTGAATTATTGGAGATTTTATTTGCGGTTAATATCTTTCCATCCTTTGTTTTTGTGCCACCATCCTCACATATGTCTGATCCCGCTGCTCTTCGAGAAAATCTGCTTAACCAGCAATGCTTCATTGTTTGTTTCTTCATTTGCTCGGGAAAACCTCAAGGTCGGTTCCCCCACTTCCACCAGTATCAAAGCCTTCTGAACTGTATATGAGTGAAAAGGGTGTTCTACCCGTGCTCGACTTCGTCGTGGTCCAATAAACCCATAAAACACCCGGCAGCTCATCTGGTCACTTGCCTTTAATATCTTCTAACTTCTTTTTAAGGTTTTGAATAATTACCTTATCTTTGACTCCGCCTGTCCATTAGCACTCGAGTGGTATGGTTAATATGTATTTCATTTTATCTTCAATCCTTCCAAGAACTTTTTGAATTTGGAACCTATAAACTGTGGTCCGTTGTCACAAGCAATTTCTTTTGGTATTCCGCATCGGCATACGATGTGGTCCCATTTAAAATTAATCATTTCTCGTTGTCCAATCTTTTAGTAAGCACCTACTTCAACCCATTTAGTAAAATAATCAGTTAAAACAAAAAGAAATTTTACCTTATCGGGCCCTTGTGGTAAGGGACGAACTATGTCCATTCCCTATTTCATGAATGGCCATGGTGACACCACCGAATGCAAAAGTTCCACCACTTGATGCACTAACTGTGCATGTCGTCGACATTTATCTTACTTTTGTACAAATGCCTTTGCGTCTTGTTCCATCTGAGGCCAATAGTAGCCAGCTCTGACTAACTTGAGAACCAACGAATCTGCTCCAGAATGGTTCCTGCAAACTCCTTCTTGCACTTCCCTCATCACATAGTCCGCCTTCGATGCCCCTAAGTACCGAGCCAATGGCTCTTGGATCAACCTCCTGTATGACTGTCCGTCCATAAGACAGTAATGAGTCGCATTGGTCCGTAGTACTCGAGACACTTTTGGGTCTTCAAGAAATTTTCCATGCCTTAGATATTCAACGAACTCGTTCCTCCAATCCCATATTAAGTTGGTTGAATTAACTTCACAGTAGCTGTCCACATCAAACACCGAATGAAACAGTCGAACGACTACACCGGAATTAGACCTTTACATTTATGTGGACGAACCTAGATTGGCTAATGTATCTGCATCCGTATTTTCCTCTCTTGGAATATGAACGATTGACCATTCCCTGAATCAGGACAGTAACGCTTGAACCTTATTCAAGTATTCTTGCAGGCACTCTTGTTTGGTATCAAAAATTCCGTATACTTGGTTTACCACCAACTGGGAGTCGCACTTTACTTCGATGACCTCACAGCCTAGTCCCTGAGCTAGTCCATTTCCTGCATCCAAAGCCTCGTACTCGACTTCATTATTAGTTAATGGCATAGTTCTAATGGCATGTCTCTAGGTTTTCCTCGAAAAAAAGTGATTAATACTACCCCGAGACCGGACCCTTTACATTGTAAGCTCCATCCATAAACAAGGCCCAAACTCCTGATACCATTTTCTATATCAGCACTGCTTCTTTAGCAACTAAAGACATTAACCCTGGATTAAAATCGGCCACAAAGTCGGAAAAAACTTGTGACTTGATTGCAGTACTGGGATTGTATTCAATGTCTAATTCACTAACTTCGACTGCTCATTTATCCAAACGACCCAACAACTCAGGCTTATGAAGGACATTCCTTACGGGAAAAGTTGTCACAATAGCTGTTGGATGACAATGAAAATAAGGCCTAAGCTTTCGAGAGGCAACTACGAGAGGTGAGGCCAACTTTTCAAGGTACGGACATTGTATTCTATACTTCTTTACACTTGTTAGCTGATCTGGGATATCCTTGATGGCTTTAATTTTGACGAGGTTGGATTCAATTCCTCTTTGAGAGACCAGAAACCCCAAGAATTTTTCGGAACCAACTCCGAAGGCACACTTCTTTGGGTTGAGCTTCATATCGTATTTTTCTCAAAATATCAAATGTCTCTTGGAGATGTTTCAGATGATCTACTGCATTAAGATACTTAACTATCATGTCATCAATATAAACTTCCATCATCTTACCTATCTATTCTTCAAACATCTTATTAACAATCCTCTGATAAGTGGCTCTGGAATTTTTAAGCGCAAAAGGCATCACATTGTAGCAATATGTGCCAAAATTCGTGATGAAAGAAGTTTTATCTTGATCTTCCGGATCCATCCTAATCTGGTTATACTCGGAGTGAGTATCAAGAAAACTCATTAATTCATCATCGGTCGTAGCATCAATCAGTTGATCAATGTTAGGCACTACCACTACGTTAGCTAGCCAATCGGGGTAACTTACCTCATGAATTGAACCTATGTTAAGTAATCAGGTTACCTCTTCATCAACAAACCTGTTTATGACCTCTGCTATCTGTCGTTTCTTCTGCTTTACTGGAGCGAATTTTGGATCCAGGCTAAGTTTGTGGACCGCCACATCTAATGGTATACCTGTCATATTTGAATGCGACCATCAATCAACGTTAGATTTAATAAAATCTAGAATTTTTAGCCTGAGTTGGGGACTCAACCCCATTCCTAAATGAAATTTTCTTTCCAAAAACTATTCAAACATGGACACTTGTTGTAACGACCGATCGGTCATTTTGTGTAATTGCTTCCCATTACCCCTTTCATTGCTTCACACATGTGTGTTTATGCTTTTATTACTTGCAGGGTTGGTTAGTTTCATTCCAGGAAGCTTTCGGGTTGATTTGGACCCTTAATTCTTGTCTTAGAAGTTTAAATTTAAAAATATTGACCAAACTTTGACTTTTGTGAAAATGACCTCGAAACTGTGTTTTTATGACTCCGATAGCTTCATAACATGATTTCGAACTTGGGTGTATGCCCGAAATTGATTTTGGAAGTCCGTAGGTTGATTTGTGTTGATTTGCCGAAATTCGGCAATTTAAAGTTAAAAAGTTTGACCGTAGGTTGAGTTTTAGCTATCAAGCTCGGAATTTAATTTTGGGTCTTGGAATAGGTCCGTTATGGTATTTAGAACTTGTCTGTAAAATTCGATGCCGTTTGGAGTTTATTTGATAGGATTCAGACGCTTAGTTGTAATTCTGAAGGTTCTTGAAAATTTCTTTGAATTTCATGCATTTTTTAGTTGAATTAGTGGTTTTAGATGTTATTTTTGTGTTTTGATCACACGAGAGAGTTCATCTGGTGTTTATAGACTTGTGTAGATGTTTGGTTTGGAGCCCCGAAGGCTCGGATGAGTTTCGGACACGTTCCGAAAGTGATTTGGTCTCTAAATGGCAAAACCTGGTGTCTGGTGCTCTGGTGTCGCAATTGCGACACCCAAAGTCGCAATTGCGAAGGTGATAAGTGAGGGGTAATTGTCCCAAATGCGACCTCATCTTCGCATTTGCGAAGCCAGTAGAATTTGGTCATGTTCGCAATTGCAAAAAATTTGTTCGCTTATGCGATATTACCCAGTTCGAATTTGCGAATATGCTGAGTCTGTCAGGGTCCGCAAATGCGAGCCCTGGTTCGCAATTGCAAGGGTTCGTAAATGTGAATGCCGTGTCGCAAATGCAACATCTGCAGCTGGTTAAAGGGTTGGGAGACGGGATTTTTGAACTTATTCTCTCATTTTTTTGAACCCTCTACTCGGTAGGAGGCGATTTGGAGGGGGTATTTTCACCTACAAATCTTGGGCAAGCGATTATAATCTATTTCTAGTCATATTCCATAAACATATCTTAGATTTTATTATTAAAATCATGTGAATCAAAGTGAAAATTTGTGCAACTTTGTCAAGTTTTTGAAAAATAAAAAAATATGAACTCGTAGGGTCATGGGTAGACAGAATCTACCATTAGATCCCGGTTTTGATCGGACGGGCCCTGGTTTGACTTTTGTTGACTTTTTAAAAAAAGTGTAAAGATCTTAACTTTATCTATTGCAATTGTATTCCCTAGCATTGTTTGATATTAGGTCAATTTTGGTTAGATTTGAGCCGTGTAGAGACGAATTTTAAGGGAAAAGCTATTTTCAAGTGTTGCTTTAGTCTAGTAGATAAGCATCTTGCCTAACTTCGTGTAGGGAAACTACCCCCTTAGGATTGGTATTGTTGTTTCAATTGTGCTAAGTGAAATCCATGTACGCAAGGTGACGAGTGGGTACATGGATTGTACGTGGTATTTGACCGGTTTAGGCTACTTAGACTATTTCCTTGCTTTAATTGAAATGCCATATTATGTTCTAAATTTTCATAGTCAACTTATCCCTAATTGTGTTAGACTATCCTTAATTATCTTAGTTGACTTATTTAGTATTTGTTCTACATCCTACTTGCTAAATTGCTCCCATGCTTTAGTTGAACTTGTTGCCTCCCTTATTATTACATGTTATCTCTTCATTGTTAATTATCGTTACTTGAAGTAACTGTTCATTTTATCCCTTTACTTATTGCTTTCCATTATTGAGATTCATTGTTGAATATTATCTCTTTTATTGTGAGTTAGTCTTATCTAATATTGTGGTTATACATTATTTCTCTCATTGTTGAGTTGCTTGGTATTGAAGTTGTGAAAGTCATTAATACATTGAGGTGATGTTGGTTATTGTTGAAACATCTATCTTATTGAGCATTTTTCATGCATTGTTGTTGTTGATATTCTTATATACGTTTTGGTGGACCCATGGGCTATTGATGTGGAAATATTGATATTGTTGTTGTTGGTAAATTGTGAAATATGGGCACTTGTGGTGAGAATTATTATTGTTATATGATATTGGCGTGCATGCGGCGGTATCAGGCTTGGGGTTGATGTGCATGCGACGGTATAAGGTGAGACTTATGTGCGTGTAGCTTGTAGGGGAACTACATGAAGCCACGCGGCGTCATAAGGAGGGCTAAAGTGCATGTAGCTATTTTGGAAAAGCTGTTTTCAAAACCTATTTTCAAATGTAAGGCTCATGCACCGGCATAAGAAAATATTGTGATTGAAATTGAGAAATGTGAATACTGATCCACATCTAATCCACACTTAATAATGAGTGAAAACAATCGTTGGAAGAATAATGCCTAACAAGAGTCGGGGTCGATTTTTCACAGGTAGTTTAATATGGGTGTTAGGATGTACACTTTATGAGAGTAATTGAAATAACTAAATTGCACTTCCAAACAAGGGATTTTATTTTCTACTTCTAAATTAGCACTAACAATCATAAACTAATGAGAAGAAACTAGAAAGCGAGTGATTGTTTTTGTTGTTTTTACCAAATGGTTAAAAGGCCTAGGAATGTGACATTCACCTAGGTGTTCACCTAATGAATTAAGTACGTTAACACTTGTTTTATTGACCGGGGTGTATTATAGCTCTCAACTCTAAGTTACCCACTCAATACCTCTCTGTCATAGAGTGATTTTGCCAAATTTGGTTTTCTCAAGCCCAAATGGGTATCAAGCTAATTAGTTGATATGAGCTCAAGTCGAGTTTTCCTTATCTCTAGTTTAAACACTTTAATTAGGCTAGTCAAATCCTCAACTAGCCCAATTTCTTGTTAGCCAAGCTTTCTTAAACTAGGTCCGTCTTTCTCAAGTAAAGACCAAGTCAAAAAGGCATGAAGCAATATTTGCAACCATTAATTCTAAAATTAAAGCATAAAAAAGGCTAAATAATCAACACCCAATTATAAAAAAGCATTAAATTAAATACCCATAAGGTTTACACATTACGGTTGGGTCAAAACCCTAGTAAATGTCTAGCTACTCATAGTAGAAAATGAAGAAAACAAAAAAGAAATACTAATGAAACTTATAATATAAGATTAAAACGATAAACTCTGATGTTTTTATCCCATAATGATCACAAATTTCCTAAAGTGAAAAAACTGCAACAGGTACAGCAGCTAGAACTTCGAAACTTGACCTAAAAAAATGTGATTCTCGTCTATTTATAGTGGCTCAAAATCGCTGACAAAAATGCTCATCGGGAGGTTCTGCGACTACACAATTCCAAGTGTAGTCCACACAATGCTTGGTTCTGCAGCCGCACAATTTGGTCTATGGCTGCAATGTAGCTTTTTCGGCCGTACAATTCTTGTGCGGTCCGCACTTCAGGCAAGGTTTCAATCTTGGTCATTTGCACACTCTCTGAACATTTTTGAATTCCTGTGAGTGCGGACCATGTTCTGCGACCGCAGAATTCATGTGCGGTCCGACTTCTACTTAAAGTACTGTTGGGCTTCTTCACCAGTTCTGCGGCCGCAGTGGGAATTCTATGGTCCGCACTTGCTTCTGCGGCCGCAGAATACCTCTGCGGACAGCACTTCTTGTGTGACGTGCCCCTTCTTGCCTTGTGAGTCGGAACACTCCTTTTGAGTCGGATTTCTTCATAAGAGTCCACATTTCTAACATTCCTGTAATTTGCACACTTTCATTAGTTCTGGGAACATCAATCAATACTTTCGGATTAAAACAAAAGTAAAAAGGTACTAATAAGTGGTCAAAATCCACACTTATCAACTCCCCCAAACTTAAGTCTTTTCTTTTCCTCAAGCAAATAGATTAGTTCCCACCTCCTCAAAGTTAAAGGTCATTTCAGCGAGTCAATGGTGAGCCATTTATACTCAGTTGGGACCAACAATTAACCACACTACTCATGCATTATCAACAAGGTGACAAGTCAAATATTCATGCACATATAGTTCTAATGTGACATTTGAGCTTCAAGACTTGACTTTACTCATCAAGGACTCTTGTTCTATCATGTAGGTCATGGTGGGCTCCAAACTCTTCCTCCTATACCTTCCATTTGCCAAGCTCACTCAAAAAGTTAGTGGTCAATCTTAAGATTCATGAAAGGTTCACTCTTCTCTCACAAGAGAATGTCACAAGTATGGCTTCAAGTACCACAGGCTTGCCTCTCATGTAGATCACCACTAATGTTAGCTCACTCGGTTCGAAATCAAGTAGGACTTCTTTCGAGTTGTAATGAAGGATTTTGGATTAGGGTTGGATACTATATGGGTAAGTGGTTACACCTTTCCTTAAGCACTCCACATTTTCATTTCTCGGCCCAATCCTTAGAGACATTTTCTTTTTATTGAGGGATAGAGAGACTTGACATCACTCTTTCTTGTTAATTTCATTCTTTTTCTCCCTTTGATGCTCATGTTAGGGATCATTACCTCTTTTTTAATCAATCAACCCTTCCACTTATTCTCTTTTTTTTTTGCATTTTTTTTGTTCTTTTTCTTTTCTTGCCTTCTTTTTTCATAGAGATCATTTCTTTTCTCTTTTTGTGCCTTGATACCTTTTTCAAATTCCTCATATCCCCCCCAACTTATGCTTTAAGCCACTTATTTCACAAGAGTGTTAAGGAAAGTCTGGGTGCCAAGAGAGGATCACAACAAAATGGGTAAAGCCATATAACATGGTTATCAAATGAGAAAGGCTAGAGGCTCAAAGGGGGTTGACTAGGGATAACGACATTGGTTGGCAATAGAAAGCTCAAACGGGTCAAGGAAAGCCTACAATCATTTCTCAAACCAAGCAAATCTTAGAATTTCGCCTTGAAGCACATTCGGGGCAAGTTCTAGACCATTCACACAGATACTTGGACTAGCAAGAATTCATCTCACCCCTCATGTGACTAGATCGTAAAAGAGGATAGATTCGAGAGCCTACAACAACCGCACTCAAGTTTAAAGATCGCTATGGTCCAATATACCACTCGATGATTGCCAAAGTCAACTCAAGAGTCTCAAAGTCACTAACTAGAGCTATTTTCTTTAAAAAATCTTGTCTCTAACTATAAGCACGTAGTTAAGTGTGTTGGTACCAAATGAAGCATGATTAACTCTTTTTCGAGAATGACTTGATTAGACCTTTTTATTCATTACTACTATTATTATTACCTAACCACAAAAACAAACTCATTCCCTTAAGAAGGTTGTCACGTCATCCATCATTTGGACGAGTCACCCGGTTCACACAAAAACTACATTTGGAAAGAACAGTGGCGTTAAGAAAACCAAAGGGTTATTATCTACGAAAGCATAAAAAGAAGCTACTTAACAAAACAAGAACAAAAGTGGGAAATAAAGAATCTAATGAACAATAACTACTAAAGATATATAACTACAAATAAAAAAAATTAAGAGAATCATCAAATTATTATAGTCCAAATGTATCCAAAATGTGTTGATGTATCAAATAAACTCTACCCCCTCCCCTCCCCCCTCCCTCCCGAATAGAAGTAAGCATTGTCTCCAATGCTTAGCAAAATAAGAGTGAAAGAAGAGAGGGTGGAAAAAAATCCCTAAGGATCCTTGGACATCTCAGTGTCCCAAGCAATATCATCTCCCTCAGGATCATCGAACGGTATCCCATCATCGTCAAATCTAGGCGTGGTGGGAGTGGTGAACATCGCACGCACTGCCTCAGCAGTGTCGGTATCAAGGTCTGTCTCCTCAGACTGGCCAACAATATTATAGAACCCACATTAATTGGATACCCGGTCATGGTGAAATCCAAAAATTGATCCACGTCCAATCCGCACTCAATAGTGAGTGAAAACGGTCGTTCGAAGAATAGTACCCAACAAGAGCCGGAGTCAATTTTGACAGGGAGTTTAATATGGGTGTTAGGATGTACACTTTATCAGAGTAATTGAAATAACTAGATTGCGCTTTCAAACAAGGTATTTTATTTTCTACTTATAAATTAACACTGACAATTATAAACTAATGAGAAGAAGCTAGAAAGCGAGTGATTATTTTTGTTGTTTTTACCAAATGGTTAAAAGGCCTGGGGATGTGACCTTCACCTAGATGTTCACCTAATGGGTTAAGTACGTTAACACTTATTTTATTGATCGGGGTGTATTATAGCTCTCAACTCTAAGTTACCCACTCAGTACCTCTGGGTTATAGAGTGATTTTGCCCAATTTGGCTTTCTCAAACCCAAATGGGTATCAAGCTAATTAGTTGATATGAGCTCAAGTTGGGTTTCTCCCTATCTCTAGTTCAAACCCTTTAATTAGGCTAGTCAAATCCTTAACTAGTCCAATTTCTTGTTAGCCAAGCTTTCCTAGATTAGGTCCCTCTTTCTCATGTAAAGACCAAGTCAAAAAGGCATGAAGCAATGTTTTCAACCATTAATTCTAAAATTAAAGCATAAACAAGGCTAAATAATCAACACCCAATCATAAACAAGCATTAAATTAAATACCCATAAGGTTTACACACTAGGATTGGGTCACAACCCTAATAAATGCCTAGCTACTTATAGTAGAAAATGAAGAAAACAAAGAAGAAATACTAATTAAACTCATATTATAAGATTAAAATGATAAAATATGATGTTTTTATCCCAAAATGATCACAAATTTCCTAAAATGGAAAACTACAACAACTACAGCTGCTAGAACTTCGAAACATGACCTAAAATGTGATTCCCGTCTATTTATAGTGGCCCAAAATTCGCTGACAAAAATGCCTCTCAGGAGGCTCTACGGTCGCAAAATTCCATGTGCGGTCCTCACATTGCTTGGTTCTGCAAGGAGCTGGATTCTGCATCCGCACAATTCTTGTGCGGTCCGCACTTCAGGAAAGGCTCCAGTCTTGGTCATTTGCACTCTCTCTGAATCTTTTTGAATTCTGGTCAGTGTAGACCATGTTCTGCTACCGCACAATTCATGTGTAGTCCGCACTTCTACATAAAGTACTGCTGGGCTTCTTCACCAGTTCTGCGACCACAAAAGGAATTCTGCGGTCCGCACTTGAATTGTGCGGTCAGCATGTGTGGGCAGCAAAATTTCTCCTCGGGCTGTCATGGTTGTTAAGTTGCAGCCAACAAGAAGCTTTGTCACCGGAATGATGTTCCCTGTTAACTTCGCTTGCTCCAAAACTCTCCATTATATGATGTTGATCGAATTCTTTGGATCAACCAAAACACGCATAATTTTGAAATCTAAAATGTTAAGAGAAATTACTAAAGCATCATTGTGCGGTAGAAGAAGTCCATCGACATCTTCCTCTATGAAGGTTATGTCATCTTCTAAGACTTCACGAATCCTCTTGCCATGAGTCACCGATATCTTCATCTTCTTTTTTGCCAAAAATGCTACCCCATTGACTCCTCTCCTTCGAAGATCATGTTGATCGTCATTGGGGGTGACTTTACTGCCGGTTTTGATGGTTCAGCCTTTTCCCGATTACTCCCATAGTTATTCTTGGCACGGTTGCTTAAAAACTTTTTGAGGTGACCATTCTTCAACAACGTTGCAACTTCTTCACGAAGGTGTCAACATTCCCCAGTCCTATGGCCGTGAGTCCCATGGAATTAACACCATAGGTTAGGATCCCTTTGGCTTGGATTCGATCTGATTGGATTCAGAAACCTAACTTGTTTTATGATCCTCATTATCGACAATAATTCTACCAAACTGATGTAAAAATTGTAGTCGAATAATTTGTGATATGTCGAATCTCGAGACCCGAACATCTCTTTCTCTTGCAACTCTGTTACTTCAGCCACTGTCTGATCTTCTGTCGGAAGCGAACCTTTTCGATGACTGAAAATATTTATTTCCACGCGTATTGGCCCTCTCGTATGGTTGGAAACGACTTCTAGAGGAAATGCGATCTGCATCAAAATTATTTTCAAACTTATCTTGATTCCGATCACGATTCCGTCCTTTGGAAGACACCGAAGAACCAAGTTGATCATCTTCAATTCTTTTTGACTTGTAGTAATTGTGAACATCTTCCCATGTGGTCGCCTGAACTTCGAGCAAACTCTCCTTCAATTTCCGAGAGGAATCAAAGCTCAACGGGTTGAGACCCTTTGTAAATGCCTCCACTGCCCACTCATCCGGAATCACTGGCAACAATATCTTTTCCTTCTAGAACCGGATAACAAACTCTCGTAACTGTTTAGATTCTCCTTGGGATATTTTGAATATATCCGCCTTCCTTGCCTGCACTTTTTTTCTCCAGCATGAGCTTTGATAAGTGAGTCTACAAGCATTTCAAAAGAATCAATAGAATGCTCAGGTAAGAAAGAATACCCAAGTTAAGGCACCCTTTGTTAGGGTTTCGCCAAACTTCTTCAACAAAACCGATTCGATTTCATGCTGGGCCAAGTCGTTTCCCTTCACTACTGTAGTGTAGGCCGTAATGTGTTCCTGTGGATCCGAAGTCCCATCATATTTTGGTAAATATGGCATTTTAAACCTCTTTAGGATCAACTTCAGTGCCACACTAGGTTTGAACAACAACTACGTATACTTCTTTGAATCTGGTCCCTTTAACACCGTTGGCGTTCCACAGATCTGATCCATTCGAGCATGAAATTCCTTTGCATTATGATCCATTCGTTCATACATTACTCTCATGAATCTCATGAGCTCGTCTTTGAAAGGGTCACTTAAGTTGTTATTCCCTAATCCGTTACTTATACCTCCTACTTCGTCGAAACCGATCTCATCCCTTAGAGTGTCGTTATCGGTTCTTTAAACCGTTTGATTTGCGAGAACGCTGGGAGGAATTATGGCTCTTCCACTGGCATTATTGGAAACAACAGACAACGCTTGTTTTAATTCTGTCATCACTCGATCTTGCTTTGAGAGATGATCCATAATTGCCCTTTGCTGCTTTCTCAGGAGTTTGACCGTTTCGATAACGTGTTCATCATCCGCATCATCAGGAGTTGGACTCCTTACATATCGAGGATACTGGCCTTCATGAACTAGGGTTGCTTCATCTCCTTCGTTGTCGTTTTCGCTTGTTGAATCATCACGCTGAAACACATCTTCATGTTCACTGTGTGTTCCAACATTGTAAACATTGTTGAAATCGTTAGCTGCCATTTCTAATTTTTTCTTTGCTAAGAAAAGAATCAAAATTTGTTAGTAACAGATGAATGGATCAAAGCAATTACACAACTGTCTATGCCCCACGACGGAAGCCAAACTATTTAGTCGTAAAATGGTACAGATGAATTTATAACACGGTTTATAGACAAGTTAATCAATTTGACCCAAAAATACGAAACCAATAATAAAATTAAAGGAAATACAAGCATGGCTATGAGCTTAGTCTTCCCGGTAGCAGAAGTACATGCAAGATCAAGAGCACAATAAAATAAATAATTCTATAGTTTTTAGAGCAAAATATAGTATTTTTGTACCGAATATTTCGTCCCTTACAATGGATTTTAATTCTCCTATTTATAGCTATATTTAAGAAGAAAAGATCCCGAAATCAAGCTCTTCTTAAATAGGAATAAAATCGTCATTGTTGGTTGCATAACGTAGGTTATAAATGCAGATATTCTCTGTAACAGTTGCTCGTTGAATGCTATCCGGTGTCAATTCTTTAAATCTTTTGCTATCGGCAACTCTATCTTCGGGATTCATCCAGCACCGGTCACATGCTTGCATTCGGTGCCAGTTATTTGCTCTCGTTGAATGCTATCCGGTGTCAATTCTTTAAATCTTTTGCTATCGGCTACTCTATCTTCGGGATTCATCCAGCACCGGTCACATGCTTGCATTCGCTGCCAGTTATTTGCTGACTCACATCCCACCTGTCTTCTGTTCCACGTGTCACTTCATCATTCGTCCAACTATCACTAACCAATTTTACCCCATACAAAAATCTTCTCCGCATAAAACATGGTAGTTAGTGTTGGATTGTCAATGTTTAACGAAAATTTTCCTATGAACCGTTATAATTAAGTTAAGAAAATGATTTTACATAATATCCTAAGTTATTTTTACTTTTCATGCAAACAGAATCATATAACTAAAAAATATTTACATGAGCCACAAAATCGATATGTTGTCAAGTTTTGGCACCCAACGTTCAGTCAGTTAACGCAAATCCAAGATGAGTTGAATCTGGAACTCCCATTTTTGGGTTCCAATTGACAAACTTGGAGCTTAGGTTTTGAAACTTGACACTTATTACTGCACGTAATTTTATCATCTTGTGGTACCAAAGATGCAAAGAAATCGTAAATCACATACAATCAATTTTTTTATAACAACCCTGTTTATCTGATTTTTTTTTGTCTGTATAGCGGTTGGCTATTCCTATGTCATCATTTGGTTTTTGGATTATATTTCGCTGTTAAAGACAAAAATCACCCAAAAATTACTTTTTTAAGTTTTGTATATTAAGAAAGATCAAAAAATATTTGAACTTAAAATCTCAAAAATGGAAAGAGTCCCCAACTTTCATCTTTTAATTTCTCATGTTTCAAGTTCACAAGAGTTTCTGACATTCCAAATTCCTTGTTGGAACTTACAAGATTTAACAAATTTAATATCTCTAAAAAATTAAACTTTTAAGATATTATAAAAAAGTAAATACAAATAAAAAAACTATAAGAATGTTACAGAGTGATAATTTTACAAGAAGTTATAATGGTTGTTGTTGTTGTTGTTGTTGTTGTTGTTGTTGTTTGTATACGATCAAAATCGGGCTTGCCTAATTTTGTATGACTTAGCGAAATCAGGGTGGTAGATCAAGGCTCGACCCCGGTTATATCGAATCATGTTATGGAAATGGATTGATAAGCTCGTTGATCAATGTCCGATCAAGATCGAGACCAGCCGTGATCGAGACCAAAGCGAGAAAGAGATCGAGCGAGATCAAAGGAAGCCTGCTAGGTCGAATAACATAAAGCCGAGATATCCACGATCGGGCAAAGATCATGGCGGAAATCTCAGCATATATCGAGTCAGGACCGGTTGTTTAGCCTGTCATGGGATTTGCTTCTATAATTAGAATTATACCATAAATAGAATTCCTTTACTATATAAAGAGGGTCCTAATCATTTTGTAAACAGGACAGACTCAAACATAACCAAGCAATACACTACACTTTTCTCTCTTAAGCTCTCCTAAGCTCTGCTGTTCAGTTCATACTTTTCAATAGTATACTCAGCTGGTTCGAGGGCGATTTAGCTCGAGGGCTTCAGTTGTTCATCACATTGGTTTGCTTTATTTTATTGTTAATTTCTAATATTTATCAGCTTGTGCCAAGTGAAATCACGTATCCTTAAAACCACTTATAAGTTTAATTGTTATCCAATTATAAGGGTAAATAGTTTGGTGCCCACCGTGGGGCTAAGGATAATAGTGATTGCCTGGTACAATTTTCGTAACACACACTATTTTACGCTTGTTCTTTGAGGTGTCTTTGATTCCAGGATCAACATGTCAAACTATCAAGTACCACCCACACACAGAGACAATGGCCTTTGTCTCCATGGAGAGAACGACAACATAGCCGCCGTGGGAAATGGAGTACCTCCAGCCAACCCCGATGGCGCCCCGGCCGTAGACCCAATCGACGTCAGCTCCCATATTTTAATTAATAGGAATTTGGCCGTCGATCCTGAAATAGTGTCCGCAGAGATGCTCGAACAACCGATCAGAACGCACAGGGAGGTGAAGAAGGCGGGATTAGCCTTCGAATGATATTCGAAATGTTACAGACTCAACAAGCTGCAACAGCGCAACTCCAAAATCAGAATCGTGTACAAAGCAGGATCGAGCTTGAGCCATCACAAGAAATTATTCATAGAGCCAAATCGGTGCCAAAGAGATCGAATGGAGGAGAATCGGAGACCAATCCTGCTATCGTAAAGATGCTCAAGGAGCTGACAAAGTGAATCGAGACAGGGGAAAAGAAGATCGAGGAAAACGATAAGAAAGTGGAAACTTATAACTCCAGGGTCACCAAATCCTGAGGGCACCACCGGTATTGAAAGGGCTTGATTCCAAAAAGTTTTTCCAAAAACCTTTCCCCCGAATGCGGCTCCGAAGCCAATCCCTAAGAAGTTCCGTATGCCCGAGAGTCTAAAATATAACGGGATGACAGATCCAAACAAACACGTCACCTCTTATACGTGCGCCATCAAGGGAAATGACTTGGAAGATGACGAGATTGAATCCGTGTTGCTGAAGAAATTCGGGGAGACTCTATCGAAGGGTGCTGGTACCATAATTTACCACCTATTTCTATTGATTCATTTACTATGCTTGCAGATTCCTTTGTAAAGGCGCACGCTGGAGCCATTAAGGTTGCAACAAGAAAGTCGGACCTATTCGAGGTAAGGCAGAAAGATAACGAGATGCTCAGAGAATTCGTATCTCGGTTCCAAACGAAGAGAATGGATTTGCCACTGGTCACTAACGATTGGGCTGTTCAGGCCTTCACTCAAGGGAGTTCCATGGCTTCACAGTAGTTGAAGCAAAATTTGATCGAGTATCCAGTTGTCACTTGGGCCGATGTACATAATCGATATCAGTCGAAGATCAGGGTCGAGGATGATCAACTAGGAACTCCCTCCGGGTCCGTTAATCCTAACAGGCCCATGGACAGAATCAGGAGGGATATCGATCGAGAAACAAGGTCGAATAGAGATCGATACCAACCGTACAACGGAGACCGAAGAGGAAGCGGGTCCGGACAAAACTTTGCACAGAATGAGAGGAGAAAAGGTCGAGGTCAAATTTCATGGGGACTCGTAAGCAAAGGTGGTTTTGACAGGGAGGCCGAGCCCAAAGAAGCCCCTTAATTATCGGAATATAACTTTAGTGTAGATGCATCAACCATCGGACGTATCAAGGATACTAGATGGCCTCAACCTATGCAGACCGATTCGGCCCAGAGAAACCCCAACTAAATATGCAAGCATCACGGCACCCATGGTCATAAAACAGAAGATTGTAGGAAGCTAAGGGAGGAAGTAGCCCGATTATTCAACGAGGGGCATCTTCAAGAATTCTTAAGTGATCGAGCCAAAAACCACTTTAAAAATAAAGATTCAAACAAACAGATTGAGCAAGAAGAGCCACAACACGTGATTTACATAATCGTCGGAGGGGTCGATGTTCCTCAAGGACTGGTATTTAAACTCACCAAGGTGATGATCACAAGGGAAAAGTGAACTCGGATTACTTACCAGAAGAAACCTTGTCTTTCATTGACGAGGATGCAGAAGGGATCGAACAACCTCACATCGACGCACTGGTAATATCTGTCTTTATGAGTAAAATTCAAGTTAAACGTGTGTTTATTGATCTAGGTAGCTCGGCCAACATTATTCGAGCAAGGGTCGTGGAACAGCTCAGCCTACAAGATCAAATTGTGCCCGTAGCCCGGGTACTTACCGGCTTCAACATGGAAAGCGAAACCACCAAAGGTGAAATTATTTTACCAGTAAACGTGGCAGGGGCCATCCAAGAAACAAAGTTCCATGTGATCGAGGATGACATGAGGTACAATGTACTGCTCGGAAGGCCTTGGATCCATAACATGAGGGCAGTACCCTCGACCCTTCACCAAGTTCTGAAGCTCCTGACATCGGAGGGAGTCAAAATAGTGTACGGGGAACAACCTTCCGCCAAGGAGACGTTTGCAATCGATGAAGTGATACCGCTATCGACACTTTCATCACCAAAGAGATCGGATTCAAAAGAAAAGCAGGAGACAAAATAGCAACCACAACCACCAGCCTCGACCTAACCGGAGTAGCAAGGAACTTACGAGGATGATGATTGTATGATACCTCGATATTTCATAATCCCCGATGGTTCTGACGCCACAAAACCAAAGGTTGAAGAGCTAGAACAAGTCATACTGATCGAGCATCTTCCCGATCAAAAGGTATACCTGGGCACGGGGTTAAGCCGGATCGATAGACAACCACGATTGCCTCAGCATCGGCTTTGGCCGTCTCAGCCTCAGATTTGGCCGGTGCAAGTTCCGTGACCAACCGAGCCTGGAGCTCCTCAATTTTCTTGGCTTGTGCCAACTTCTTCTCTTTCATGTGTTGGAGTAGGCTTTCAGCCAAAGATAACTGAGCTCGATCAACCTCCTTCTCTGAGGCAAGATGGTCCATGTTTTGCTTCCATGATATGGTCTCCGGCATTATGGCATCCACTTCTTCACAAAGTTGCCCGATTATCTCGAGCTTTTGCTGGACCTGTGGGATCGAACTGTTAGACGTCACCCCCGAACATATGTCATAAACTTCTAATATTCTCATTACCTGCTCGACCAGGTCGCTTTGTTCTTTCTGAGCCGCAGCAAGCTCAGCTCGGAGGCCCTTTGCTTCCTCTTCTTTTTGCTCACCGAGAAGCTTGAGGGCATTTTTCTCCTCAGTGAGCCCTTGAATTTCGGCCTTATATCGGCTCTGTTCCCCTCGAAACCTAAAGAAAGCTTCATGATGAAGCATCGAGGCCTACACAAATAGAAGAAAAAGAATTAGGCAAGAAGAGAAAAACACAAAATGGGAGCTGATATTGACAAAGAGATTTAGGGCTTACCCGATTCAAAGCCTGTTGGGCCTCATTGAAGAGACACGATGCTTCCACCTCGTCCATCAGAGCTTGATCTTCCTCCGTGACCAGACTCCGAAGGTAACTAGCCACCCCTACGGGGGCAGAAGAACTCGTGCATCCTCCGGGATCAAGATGATGATTGTTTGCTTGCACCCGGGATTGACACTAGGGGACAGAAACTGGCTGATAAATCTGAAACTCGAGGAAGTATCGCCCGAGCTCTTCCTTGGTACCTCTAAGTCACTCAGGCCAGTGACATCGTCGACCCCAGCGAAATAACCACGCAAAGGATCCTCCCCTCCGTGGGCTCTTTCTACGTGAGGAGTCTCCATGGCCCGAGCCTCCCGAATCATTTCCTCGGAGAATGAAGGAAGCGACGGCGAGTCTCAGATTTCTATTGCCCCAAGTGGGTCTCTTGGGGCGTTCTCTCCATCTCGAGGAGCCTCGAGACTGGCCTCCACAGCCATTTCTGTCGCTTTCTCGCCCCGAGGTGAGGTAGCTTCGGCTCCAGTCGGCTCAAGGACTCCAACTAAATCCCCCTCTTGGACCCCGTCAGATCGAGGTAGAATATTTCTAGTTTCAACCGATCTGGTGGCCTTTTGACCCTTAGTATTAGCTCGTGCTCGAGCCACCAGACCAGAATCATCCTCCTTTTCTTCTTCTTCTTCTTCCGCCTCTCGTAGGAGTTGAACTGACTCCATGGACAGGGGAATCACATTCTTCTTGGGCTTACGAGTCGCTCTGTTCTTAGGCTCTGGCCCCTTGGAAGTCGGGGTCCTTTTTCTCTTGCTCTCCTTTACCGGCTTCGGGACAGGGAGTGAGTTTTCTTCTTCACTAGATGGGGGCCTCATCATCACCTCCTTCCCAAGACCTACAAAAGAAGAGAAACAAATAAGTTTGGAAAAATGCTCGAACTGTGGTCAAATCCTTAACTTGAGGAGAGGAACTTACCGTGGCTACTAGCCTCCTATCGACCCCTAGCCAAATCATGCCATGCGCTCTCAGCGTGGGTTGATTGCGATATTAGGCTCCTAACCCAGTCCTCGAGTCGGGGGACCGCACCCGGCATCCAAGGAAAAGCTGCATCTAGTAAAACGCTAATAAGAAAAGGAAAAAGAAAAATGAGGAAAATAAATAGGAATTAGGGACGGAGTCATACTTGCGTTTCATATTCCATTTCTTAGGAAATGGCATACTTTCGGTCAGGATCAAGTACGAGGTCTTCACCCAAACAAATCAGCCCATCCAGCCCCTGTCTTTGTTCTCCTCGTCTTTGCTCGAGAAAGGTGCCCTGGTGCCTCGACGTTGAAGCTTTATTAG
Organism: Nicotiana attenuata; assembly: GCF_001879085.1. Taxonomy (NCBI): domain Eukaryota; kingdom Viridiplantae; phylum Streptophyta; class Magnoliopsida; order Solanales; family Solanaceae; genus Nicotiana; species Nicotiana attenuata. The sequence goes on from NW_017670272.1 coordinate 265,673, forward strand.
TCCCCTCGATAGAGTCAGGGGATATATAAGCGTATAAGGTGGTCGAGGGTTAAGGGTAGACCATCGACTTTGCTCGAGAAGAAATGGAGTAATCTCACTATTATCCAGAAGGAGGGATGAATTTGACCAAGGGTCACCTTGTACTTCTTGCTGAAATCTATGATGATCCGCTTGGTCACCTTGTACTTCTTGCTGAAATCTATGATGATCCGATCCAAGGGACCCAGGGGCGGAGCTAGAGAGCTAAGTGCGGGTTCGGCTAAACCCAGTAGCTTTGGTTCGAACCATGTATTTGTTTTAAAAAATCCATTGAATATGTATAAATTATTATTTTAGAACCCAGTAACTTAAAACAATTAAAATTCCGAACCCATAAGCTTGAAATCCTGGCTCCGCCTCTGAAGGGACCCAATGTGAAAGGGTAAGTGTAAACACTTAAGAACCCTTCAACATGAGTGGTGATTGCCTCTTTTAGAGTAGGCACCACCACGTGTTTTTTTCCCAGTTTCAATATTTTTTAACCTGGGAGAGAATTTTTTCGGCTATCGAACATATATACCTCGATACTGGCTCACATCGGCCAGGCACCGAGGAAGTCTTTTTAACCTTGAAATCAGAATCGAGAACACACCCTCCGGGGAAAAATTCTTCAGGGCGTAGCTCTACCGCCGGTTCTTCGCTGGTCGACCGTGACAATGAAGCAGTCTCCTTTCACGGCACGGTTTTAGATGTTTTGGCCATTTTAAGCAAGGAAGAGGAGAGATTGGAATATTTGGTGTTTTGCGATAGAACAAGTAAGGAAATTCAGAGATCTGAAATAATAGAGCTTTGAACAAGGCAACGATTTTGGAAATTAGAGGGAAAAAGATTTGTAAGTAAAGTTTGAAAGATAAAGAAAGATGCATTTATAGGGTGAAGATGATGGTTCAGTACCGATGGTGGCCGACCATCGACTGACAAGTGTTACATGCCTAGAGAACTGTACCAACGAGACGTTCCAGTCACCTCTGCCGCTTACGTCACGATGCTTACATCATGATAAACCGAGGGTAAGATCGAAGACTCAATTTGTTTCTTGTCATTACACTCCAAAAAATAAGGGGACTATCTGTATACGGTCAAAATCGGGCTTGCCTAATTCTATATGACTTACCGAAATCAGGGTGGCGGATCAAGGCTCGGCCTCGATTATATCGGACCATGTTACGGAAATGTATTGATAAGCTCGTGGATCAATGGCCGATCAAGATCGAGACCAGACGTGATCGAGACCGAAGCGAGAAAGAGATCGAGCGATATCAAAGGAAGCCTGCTAGGTCGAATAACAGAAAACTGAGATATCCGTGATCGGGCAAGGATCGTGGCAGAAATCTCGGTATGTATCCAGTGAGGACCGGTTGTTTAGCCTGTCATGGAATTTGCTTCTGTAATTAGAATTATACCATAAATAGGATTCCTCTACTATTTAAAGAGGGTCCTAATCATTTTGTAAACAGGATAGATTCACGCATAACCAAGCAATACACTATATTTTTCTCTCTTAAGCTCTCTTAATCTCTGCTGCTCAGTTCAGACTTTTCAATAGTATACTCAGCTGGTTCGATGGCGATTTAGCTCGAGGGCTTCAGTTGTTCATCACAATGGTTTGCTTTATTTTACTGTTAATTTCTAATATTTATCAGCTTGTGCCAAGTGAAATGACGTATGCTTAAAACTACTTATAAGTTTAATTGTTATTCAATTTACAGGTAAACATTGTTGTTATAGATAAAATGTTATATAAATAATTATTTTCAAAGGAAACTTGCATATTACAATGAAATAATGTTATGTAGAGTAATTAGGTCTGACTGTACTCCTTCTGTTTCAACTTATGAGTTGTTTAATTGAACACAGAGTTTAAAAAAATTTCTTTTTTAACTTATCGTCTTATTCATGTCATGCATTCAAGTAGCTAGAAAAATATGTCATTAAGGATAATTGGGAATGTTAAAATAAAATTATTTTCAATAAAAATGTGCCATTTTCTTTATACTCCCCTCTTCTCAACCAAAAGAATGTCTAGGGTAAACATGCATTTTGTTACTAATTGCATGATTATTTTTGTCACTTTATCATTCTCATATAACTTATGTAGGTATTAATTTTTCAAAAAGGAAAACAGGTCGGACCCAAACATTGTAGAAATGTAAAATTTTAGGTGGAGCTTATTTTTTCCACTACTCCGAACCAAACGGGAATCTCTTAGCTTACTGCAAATTAAATACATTATATTTTGGTGCAAACGAGAAGGATAGCCGGTCTTCCCTAATAAGCAAAAGGGGAAAGGGCCAAATTTACCCAAGTACTATTGAGAATAGCTAACATTTACCCTTTATACTTTAAATTTACCCTTATTATTTAGCAAGCTAATTAAAAATGCCCTTATTTAACTGAGGTCCATTGTGGCAAGGTGGGGGAAACTTTTGGTTCAAACTATACGTGTGTTATGTAACGACCCGACCGGTTGTTTTGAGATTTAGCATGGCGTTCAGCGGTTTGAGACCATGAGTAGCTTTATTTTATACATTATGACTTGCATGTGTAGTTGGTTTTGAATTGTGAGAAGTTCAGAGTTGATTTGGAAGAACAATTCTTAATTCGAAAGCTTTAAGTTGGAAGAGTTGACCAAGGTTTGACTTTTGAGTAAACAACCTCGAAATCAGGATTTGAAGGTTACTATACCTTCGTAAGGTAATTTTGGACTTGGGCATATGTTCGAGTTGAGTATCGGATGGTCCGGGAGCGATTCGACGCTTATTGTTGAAAGTTTGCATTTTGAAGGATTTTGAATTTCCTAAGTTTGACTTGGAGTGGAATTTGGTGTTATCGGACTCTGGATGATATTCTGGGACCTTGGATAGGTTCATTTAGTTGATAGGACCTTGTGTGTGAATTTTGGTCGTGATTTGGAATGTCTAAGTGTGATTCGGATGAGTTCGGCAAAGTTTGAAGGTTTGAAAGTTAAGAGAAGGATTTTGATCGTCGATTCGTGATTTTGATACTATTCGTGGATATGGTATGTGTTGATACCCAATTCTGATCTTTATCCGAAGGTTTGGATAAGGTATACCCAATTTTGCCCTCATATTTTATAAAGTATTCCATATACAACAACAACAACAACAACAACAAACCCAGTTTTATCCCAACACGTGGGGTCTGGGGAGGGTAGTCTGTACGCAGACCTTACCCCTACCTAATGCAGGTAGAGAAACTGTTTCCAATAGACCCTCTGCTCAGGAAGGGCAATAAGAGGAAGAGGTAAGCAAGGAAGGAAGAAAGATGAAAGAGAAAAAGGGAGAGATAAAGGATAAGTAGTATCAAATAATAGCAACAGGGAATACAATACCTAAGGCGAACAAAATTACATATCGTAAAGTATCATTTTACATTATTACCCAATTTACAAAGTCATATAAGTATTTTCTATAATTTTCTGTGATTTTTAAAGCTTTAAAATCGATTTTCCCGCATTTAATTTGTTTAAACATTTATTAATTATCTCCTTAAATTATTTTTTAAGGTGATTTAATCATCCAAATTTATCATTCTATACCCTTATGCATATAATATTTTATCTCTTTTTTGCATAATTATATTTGCACCTTTTCTATTTTATCTATACTATTTACAATAATAGCTTATATCCTATAAATAATTACGTTTATTAAATTATTTATGCCAAAATAGCATTTTTATATTTTTATAATGTTGAGTTATTAATTTCAATCATTTTTCACAACATAAATAACATTTTACCATTTATTAGACATTTTAATAATTTAATTTTAAATAATTTTAGGGGTTTCAAGAGCTGCCACAAAACAGGCCAATTTTCGGACAAATTCAAGGTCCAAAACATTAAGCCCACCTCATCTCACCTCTCAGCAGCCCAAACCAAACGCCCCTTGAACCCAACCCGATCGTGACCGGAAAATAACCCGCCCCGCTTCCCCTTCGATCTTGGCCATTGATCTTAAATGATCAACGCCCCACAACAGCCCTTCCCTTCTCCTTATAACCCCTCGCCCTAACCTAGAGATCATTTCCCCATTCATCCACCTCTATACCCTCTCGAACCTTCTCCTCTCTTCACAAGCCCTAGCCGCAGCCTCTAATTCTTCTCTGAATCCCACCCATCCATGGATTCTTATCATGATTTACTTACCTTTTATGGTTTATACCATTGTTACCTGCGTAAATATAGTATTACTTAGTACTTGCCCGATTTTCGTAAGTACCAATCTTCCAAATCAAGTGTCATCGTTTTCAATCTTCAAGATCCAGACGATATTTCGTCTGTATGTATTCATAGCAAGGCTATGTGGGTCTGATTCACCTAGATCTCCGGCCAATTTCTGACTCCTGTCAAACTAGGGTTTACCTGGTTTCTTCTCCTAATCCGATTCTAAATCGATTTTTTCATGTTTTTCTTTCCTTGTTTATGTTCGATTGACTGTATTTCCTTATTTGTGTGTTAATTTTTGCTACTATATAAACCCCCTTCCTTGTTTCCCTTAACAAACTTTAACTACTGCTACTGCTTTCTCACTCTCACTCTAAACTATTTTGAAATTTAAGCTCTTGGCAAGCTGAAATCCAAGGCCATCGGAATCTTCTCTATCTATCTCCTAGTGTGAGCACTGCTCGGGGCTCGTTCGAAGCTCCTGTGAACTCTGACGCACTAGGGTTTTGGAATTTTTGCTGTTGTTCTTACTTTGCTGCTGGAACTTGGTGATTCTCCTCTATTTGTTGTTAAATATGCAAATTGGTAAGTGTTATAACCCTCAAAATTATGTTTCTTCCCTGTCTGTTATGTTGGCCTTTCTAAGCCAATATGATACTATGTCGACCTTGCTTTGAACTTCTTTTGCAACCCGTCATCTTAACTTGTATAAGTTTGCATATGTTTAGTCAGTGTAGTCAATTTGGAAGAGTTTTGTGTTGTTATGTTTGTTCGAAGCTATCATCTTTATGTATACTTAGATTCTTATATTGGCTGTTTAATATTGAACCCTTTCTCATGTCTCACTTTGAACACTTGCACTGAAACTCCTAGGAAATTACTGCCTGCCTCGAATTTGCTTTAATAAGTCTATTTCTGTTGAACCCTTTATGTGTAGTCTACTGCTACCCTGCAAATTGATTCCTAACTATCTCATGTTGCAACATTATCTTAATGTTTAGTTAAACATATTGCTCTATTGTTGGAAAACTTTAATGTTGTGCTTTGACTTATTCAATCCTACATTCTCTAGTATTGCCTAAGACTTCTAGTTGAATGTCAATGTATTTAGCTTCTTCTGTTACACATGGTCAATTGGTATAAGCCTCTCTGCCTGTCCTATTAACCTTAAAATTGGTATGCTTTCCTTACCTACTATGAGTTCTTTTGGATTTTGAATTCCGTGTTCTACTAAGCATGTTAAGTTGTTTGTCGACTGTTGTAGACCGTGCTCACTAATTTGTTTGTTATAATGTTTAGGCTCTTATGATAGAAACATGCATGTGGAAGTTGCTATTCTCCTGACTATAACCCTATCAGACTTCTATGATTAGAGTTCCTAGGTCTAAAGTCTCATTTTGACTAATTCTGGATCATGCCTTACTCTGAACTTGATTTCTGCAAACTTGGCATATATGTGTGTTCATGTGTTAACTCAATAGGCATGCCTCTTAAGTCCTCCAAATGTGTGACTATGTTCAGCATGCTACACTCTTTCCTTTGTTGAATAATTGCTCGATCACGAACTTATGTTGTTTTTTGGGTCAAACTTGCCATGTTGAAACTGAGTCCTGTTGATTCTCCTATTGTCTTGATCCCTTAGCTTCTAAATGCAAGTGCCAATATGCTTCTTTTTTAATCTTGTCCCTATGAGGTATTATTGTTAAGAGACCTCAGAAGTGTTAATTGAGTTGTCATGTGTGTTTTGTGTACTCATGTGGTTGAGTGGTTAATCTGCAATTGCTGGGTAAATGGGTCCTGCATTTGGGCCTGGTATGAGTTCATGTGCGGCTGTAGGCTGTGAAATGGATACACTCTCCTGTTAGTGTTTGGATCTGGGTCTACTATTCGTGAAAAGTGAGCATGTTGAAGACCCAGACAGTACTGATAATTGTCATTTGGGCCTGCTCTATTTATTGGGCCTGCAGACATTCAGTGTGTAATTTTTGTACTTGTATTCATTATTTTGGGCCTGTAATAATTTGTAAACAAAACAATTAAGGAATTAGTGAAAAGTGAGGCTGGATATTTTAATTTTCGCATGAATGGGTAGATAACATGCTTATAGGATCACTTGCTTTGTCTGCTACTTTGTTTGACATGCTTATTTGTATACACTAATAGAAATCCTGCCTATAAGAACTCAACACCTCACTTACTCAACTTGTCTAAATGCCCGCACATTATTTGAAGCAAGTTTGTAAGAGTTTAAGTGTTTTGCCTGCTCACATGTCTACTTCTATGTGCTATTAGATAGCATGCCTATAGGAATCAAACGTCAATAACTATTTGCTCATCTTGTGCAATTGAAGTATGATTATTAGGTAGCATGCCTATAGGATCATATTAATATATGCTAATACTCATCTAGATACCATGTCTATAGGGCCTTAATTGATCAACTAATTGGCTGTTTCTGTTATTCCTATCACACCGCCGCCTAGATAACATGCCTATAGAAATAAGCATGATAAATCTGTGTTCGAATACCAATTATTAGAGAACCTGCCTATAAGATGTTGCTACTTGCTTAGAAAGCATGCAAATAGGATCAAACACAGGTAATTCTGAGTTTTCAAATGGCTTCACTGCCCCACTGCTCGAATCACTTAGAGATCATGTTTATAGGCTTTATAACTTGCTATATGTAATTTCAATAACCTGGACGACGACACTACCCATGAGATGTTTTAAACTGTGTGGTCACATAGAAGCCATGTCTATAGGTCTTAAACGACTCTAATACACATCGATTCTGAAACTGCCTATTGCATAATCTGAAACTTGTTTGCGTGCTTTTACTGCTTATGTGTGGAGGCTAACTTGAGTCATCTATTGTCTTTATGGGTAGTCCTATTTATTTTGAGTGTGCGCCTAGTTTTATCATTTTTAGTACCCCAAGTAAAAGTCTAGAACCACCCAAATAGTAGGTCCAAAGCCTCCTGGACCATAGGCAAGGGACGAATAATGCACACATAGGACACAGTTTAGAATTGAACTAGAGTGCTTTAGGTAAACCACTTTAACATAGTAATTGGGTGGTAGCAGAAGATGATAGTCTGTGCCCGCTGAATAATATGAACAACCCATACCCTAAGGGAGTTTAGAATTATTATTTATGTTGCACGTGGTGATCCTTTAGGCTAAAAACTTAGGACCCCCCCTCCTTTTGTATGTTTGTTATTCACGCCTTTGTTTCTTTGAACTTAGAGCAATTAGGTTGTATTTTGTAACCTCTTAAGACTTGTACTAATCATTTACTAATATGTTTTAATTCCTTTTTCTGTGAATCTTTACATTTGTCTTATATCGTGGTTAAACCCTTAATTCCTTGTCTTCCTTCACTTACATCATCGCATAGGATAATTATAATCCAATAATCCCACAAAGCGTTAATTTCGGCCACTGTCCACAGTTGTGGAACTGAAGGGTGCATAACACCTTCTCTTCAAGGTAATTTTAGCCCTTACCCGATCTTTAATAACACGGACTAGTTAAAACAGAGTTATTCACAAATAGGTGCCCTAACGCTTAAATCGTTAGGTTGCGACTCTCCTCTTTTAATACCCATCTAAGAGAGTTGTCACACATCGAAACCCGCTTTCGCGAAAAAATAGGGTGCGATAGTACGGTGAACTTATCAATATCATTAGTCGAGGTTCCGGGGACCTCAAGATGGTTTTGGACCATTTTCCTTTTATTTGTAGTTGCTGGTTTTTGGTGTCTTTGGTATGCATCACGATCGTGGATGGTGAGTTGCGATCACGAGGAGTGATTTGGAGCTGGGGCTACTGTTCTTCGCGATCGTGGGTGAAGCTCCGCGTTCGCCTAGTGTGCTTGGTTGCCTAGGAGTGGATTCATCACGCATCACAAATGCGTACATTTGCGTAGTGGCCTGGGATGGGGCTTCGTATTCGCGTGTTGTGGTCCGCGTTCGGGTAGGGTTGATGTCGGGCTGGGAGAGAGTTGGTTTTCGCGGACGTGAAGCAGTTCCGCGTTCGCAGAGGGGCGGCTGTTTGTATTCGCAATTGCGGACTATCATACGCGATCACCTAGGATATTTTGATCAGCAGAGGTCTTTTCGCTTCGCGATCGCGAGGATTTTGACCCGTTCGCGATGGGTAACATCTGAGCAGAATATAAGTTAGCAAATCGGGAATTTTCTCTTTTCAACTTATTTCTCTCTTGCTAACGCGATTTTAGGGCGATTTTGAGGAGCCATTTTCATCATCTATCACAAGGTAAGTGATTCCAACTTGTTGTGAGTTAAATACATGAATTATGTATAGATTTTAACATGAAAACTGGTGGAAATTGATAGATTTTGGAAAAAAAATCTAGAAATGGTATTTTTGAGTTTGACCACGAAATTAGGCATGAAATTTGGAATAAATTATATATTTGAGTTCATGGTACTATGGGTAATATTTATCTTCGAGAATTTTTCAAATTCGGGCGCATGGGACCAGAGGTTGATTTTTTTTTTACTTCTCGTGTGGAATTGAGAAATATTTCTAATTGTTAAATTGCGAGTCTTTGAGTATATTTTGATTGGTTTGCGCGTTCTTTGGATAGTTTCAGATCATTTTGCATTGGTTTAATGTGTTAGAGAGGCGTTAGAGCTGTTTATCGAATTTCGGAGCAAGATAAGTCTCTTATCTAACCTTGTAAGAGGAAATTTGTTCCCGTAGATGCTATTATTACTACGTGCTATGTGTTATGGGAGCTACACATATTTGAGGTGACGAGTGTCCGTGCGTATGCTAGATTCTTGATTATGTCTGCGTAGATGAAGACTCACACCATATTTTAATTTCACTAATTGAGTTATTCTTATATGTTTAAATGCTATAATTTATGTTTTAGCGAGAGACTAGACTTGAATAGAGTAATGAACCTTGCTATTTTAGAGACTTGATCGCTTGATTAGCCACCGAAATTATACTTTCCCTTACGGACTTATCCCACGTTGTACGTATTTGTCTGAAAGTTTCTTTATTTCATAACTGACACATATATTCGCGAGTTGGGATGATGACCTGTTAAAAGTTTCACTATTCTTATGAAATCGGGCTGAACACCTCAGCAGTATTACTATGGATCGAGCCGCACGACCTCGGCAATATTATGAGATGCATCTATGGATCGGGCCGTACGACCTTAGCGGTATTATGGGAACGGATCATAAGACTACGGCGGGATATTGTACAACCACTCTTATGGGATCGAGTCGTTCGCTTCGTCAGACTCGTGCATAGCATTCGATAGGGAGTCATCATACATATGAGTTTTCCTGATTTGAGATTTGACATTGTATTTGATATTGGTTATCTTTGTTTCCTTCGCGGCACTTAATGGCATTTGGTGATTTCATAATAATTCTTATGTTGAGAATCATGTAATTCACATTTATCTGTTTCGTTGCTACTTTTTGTATTTTATACTTATCTACTTTTTTGTACATTGTTATTGGACCACTAGTGAGCGTCGATGTCGACCCCTCGTTACCACTTTTTTAAGGTTAGACTAGATACTTACTAGGTATGCGTTGATTTACATACTCATACTACACTTCTGCACTAATTGTGCAAGTACTGAGACAGGTACATTTGGTGGTCATATAGGCGCGTAGCCATAGCTGCTGAGTAGACTTAGCGGTGAGCTGCATTCCATGTTACAATCCGCAACATACGGAGTCCCCATCCTATTCACTGTATTCTGTCTATTTTCTATTCCAAACAGTAGTTGTAGTAGTATTGTATATTCAAGTAGATGCTCGTGCACTTATGACACCGGATTTTGGAGATTTAGACTATTGTTCTTGGGTGCATTTCTGTTATGACATTCGGTATTATATTTTGATTATATTCAAATCTTGAAATAATGTGAGTATTTTTCTATAAAAACAGAGAAATTCCGCTTATTTATTTCACCATGATTATAAAATATGTTATGAACAATTGATCATCATGTTGATTAATTGTTGGTTTGCCTAGTGGCACCGTTGGACAGTATCACGGCCTACGACGGGAATTGGATAGTGACAACCATCTTCTAATTGGATTCTATATAATTAACTATATTTAATTATAATTTATTAATATTCTTTTTCTTCTTTTCCCTTTTTTCTTTTCTACTTCAAAGCAGCAGGTCATTAATGCACTCAAAATTGAACTGTTGTCGTCTTGGGTTGGATTAGTTTTGAAGAAGATCAAAAACCCAATTTGAATTTTCAAAGTTCACAGATTTGAAAATTTAATGAGATCTTTGCTTGTGTTGGAATCGTAAATTAACACTAACTTTGTCAAGATTTAAGATAAGAATACTTGAAACCTCCATTTCTAAGTATTGAGAAAAGTTGAAGAACCCATCAAGTACTTGGAAATATTGCTGAGAAAGAATATGAAAATCAATAGTTGCCGTTTGACTGGAGAAATCTGAATGGGAAATCTGAAGTAGCTTGAATCTAATTTGGGATCGTGGGGTTGTAATGGTTGTTCGAGGCGGCTTTGGGGTGGAGCTGGAAGGAGAATGGGAGGGGAAGAAGGTAGTAAGGTGGCATGCCACGCGGCATCTATCTTACCAAAATATTAAGATATGAGATTTTATTAGGTATGGTCGACCTCCTCCGTTAAAAATAGGGGTATATTTGATTACTCTATTAAGGATAGAATAACATTAAATGAAAAATATAACAAAGGGTAAATATATACTAGTTTTAATATTACAAGGGTAAATCTGACCATCTTCCATATGCAAAATGTCTAGTAGCATTGCATGTGTTAGAATTATAAACTTTTCAACAATTCTGTCCTTCATTAGATAATATGATTAAGTTAAACATACCAAAAAATCCCCCAAACGAAAAAAGAGGACAAGACCATAAAACAGTTTAATTTGGAGAAAGCAAGATGTCAATTTGAATGACCTTAATAGTAAGACAAATAAATTAAACCAGTTGCTAACACTCTAAGATAACGATATATTCTTATACTATGCAATTCGGAAAGCAGCTGTATATTCAGAAAAAGATTGTTCAATTCCCAATTTTCTTTGGAAAGCACTCCCATTGTATTTCTTGCTTGTACCAAATCAGGGAAATAACCAACTATTGCATTCTCGCAGGACTTATATATAGCGGACCTCCATCATCTGATCTACTGAGAAAATAAATATTTTCAACAATAATAATATTAACATCTCATTCCAATGCAAGTAGAAATATTGTATTTTGATCTTAATTGAAATTTATAACCCGAACAGGAACAAACTAAGTGTTTCCAAGACGAATGATACAAACATTGTACACAAAGCGTACACATACAATTTGCTTTAGTGCAATATATATATATATATATATATATATATTGTATTGGGAAAAATTGTATTTATATGGTGATGTGTCATGGCACTTAGACTGACCAAGCAGTCAAAGAATTAAGGTTGGTTAACAGATACGAGCAACAACAGACACGAGCAACGATAGATACGAGCAAGTTAAATGAAGAAGGTACGAGCAGTCATACAAATAATTCAACGCTCGTACCTATTCAAGACATTCAAAGGTCAAGGATCGAGAAGAGACAAAGGAATGAATCTGACGGCAAAAAGAGCCCAGATACAGCATTTAATGAGTATTAAATACTAGAAACGTTAGAGAATATGTATTGAATGTATATGATTGCATAACGTAACATTTAAGGTCATTAATTACCCATAATTGTCTTGTTATGACAAAGGGAAAATCTGTATTCCCAAAACAGCTATAAAAGGGAAAGTCACAAACAACTGTAGGGACACGAAAAAATATTACTGGAATATACTTTGTTCTTTTTGCTTTCTGATTATATTATTCACAATCTCTTTCTTATATACTTTTCCGATTATCAGTAACCCGAGTTCTTCTAAATTCAAGCTTTGACCTAAAATCTAATTTTTGGTTAAACATATATATATTGCACTAAAGCAAATTGTAAATAAATATTTATCGTAGCAGATGATGAGATGAAGTCTTTTATGTAAGAAATTTGAATACTCGCTGCTTTCTTCAAGGTCGCAAGTGCCACCATGACACAAGCTACTAATACATTGGCTATCAAAGTCCCGATCGAAAGGTACGTACCCATTTGAGCAAGCCTGATTTTCCAGAACTGCATTCATTTAATCGTGTTAAGAACCACCTAATCCACACCCCAAATGGATCAACAATGCAGGCCAACCACAACTGAATTCAAATATATAGTTTGGTCAACTCTTCCAATTTAAAGCTTCCTAATTGAGAATCATTCTTCCAAATCAATTCCGAATAACCTGAAAACCAAAGCCGACGATTCACATAAGTCATAATACATCATGCGAAACTACTCATGCCCATAAACTACCGATGCCCATATATATGCACTTTNGGTTCGGGAATGATCGAAACACACGCGGGCACGAGATGATGATGGAAGTCTAAAGGCAAGGTTCGGTGGTTACAACTTCAATGTAAGCACCTCTGAACTCGTGGCTGTTTTAAGGAGCATGGGAGATAAGGTACGATGGCCAGAGGAAATGCGATCAAATTCGAACAGACAAAACCCTGATCATTGGTGCGAATTTCATAACGATCATGGGCATAAAACAGCAGATTGCAGGTTTCTACAAGGTGAAGTTGATCATTTGTTAAAACAAGGGTATCTTACTGAGTTGTTCAGTGAGAAAGGTAAACAAGCATACATGAAGAACAGACAGGAGCCTCCGAAACCACCTTCGCCCAAGAGAACTGTCAACGTTATTAGCGGAGGTGAAGAGATCAATGATGTATCATATAAAAAGGTTTCAAAAGTGACAATTACCCACAGGAAGCAGCCTCGACATGTATTGGAAGAAGAGAATGTTATATTCAACAACGTCGACGTCGAGGGACTTATAACTCCGCATAACGACGCACTGGTAATATCTTTACTTGTACATGATACTAACGTGAAACGAGTTTTGGTTGATCCAGGTAGTTCCGTAAATATTGTTTTAATACGGGTATTGCGCGAGATGCAAGCGGAGGATAAATTAATCCCAAAGGCTCATACTTTGTCGGGATTTGATAACTTTAGTGTTGTAACAAAAGGGGAGGCAATACTTGCCACATTCGCAGAAGGCGTCGTTAAAGATACCAAATTTCAAGTGGTAGATATGGAAATGGCTTACAATATGATTCTTGGGAGGCCATGGATTCATGACATGGAAGCTGTTCCTTCAACTTTACATCAAGTTATTAAATTCCCATCTCCATGGGGAATATGCCAAATCAGAGGCGATCAACAAACATCTAGAAGCATCAATTCCGTTGCAGATTCAATTGTTAATGGTAAAGACAAATAGCAATTACAGAATTTAGGTGAGGGTAACACGGAGTCAACCTCACCTGAGCAAAAGCAAACAGATCTGGATTCAAGACCTGATACCATTCAAGAACCGGAGGAGAATGAGAACATCAAAACAACGATAGAAGAGCTAGAGGCCGTGGTATTATTTGTACATTGGCCCGAGAGAAAAGTGTACATAGGTGCTAACCTTAGCCCGAAGGTAAAACGTAAATTGATTGAATTTTTAAAAGCTAATGCGGACTGTTTTGCTTGGTCCCATTCTGACGTGACAAGGATACCACCGGAAGTCACGACTCATAAGTTGAATGAAGATACATCATATCTTCCCGTCAAGCAGAAGAAAAGAAAGCAAGGAATTTTCAAAAATAAGGTGATTCAAGAGGAAGTTCAAAAGTTGCTAAAAATTGGTTCAATTCGTGAGGTAAAATATCCTAATTGGTTAGCTAATACTGTCGTGGTTCCTAAGAAGAACGGTAAGTGGCGAGTCTGTGTAGATTACACAGACCTTAATAAAGCCTGTCCAAAAGATTCTTTTCCTTTACCGCACATAGATCAATTAATTGATGCTACTGCAGGGCATGAGCTATTAAGTTTTTTAGATGCATATTCAGGCTATAACCAAATCAAGATGGATCCAGGAGATGAAGAAAAAACTTCTTTTATAACAGATAGGGGGACTTATTGTTACAAGGTAATGCCCTTCGGTCTTAAGAATGCAGGTGCAACGTATCAAAGGTTGTTCACCCAAATGTTTCAAGAATATTTAGGTAAAACCATGGAAGTGTATATAGATGATATGCTAGTTAAGACCCAACATTCAGAAGATCATATATCACACCTATCTGATACGTTTAAAATTTTACGAAAATATAATATGAAGTTGAATCCAGAAAAATGTGCATTTGGTGTGGCATCAGGAAAATTTTTAGGTTTTCTTGTTTCTAACCGTGGTATTGAAGTGAATCCTGCACAGATTAAAGCCATTGATGAAATTCCAGATATACTTTCCAACAAGAAAGAGGTTCAAAGACTGACAGGAAGAATCGCAGCTTTGGGAAGGTTCATTTCTAAATCATCAGAAAAATATATTAAATTCTTTTCGGCTCTTAAGAAGCAGGATCATTTTGAATGGGATGAGGAGTGTCAACAAGCACTTAGAGATTTGAAAATATACTTGTCAAATCCACCTTTGCTAGCAAAACCCAAGGCTGGGGAGAAACTTTTTATCTACCTTGATGTTTCAGAAGGTGCGGTAAGCGCGGTTTTGGTTCGAGAGGAGCAGGGTAAACAATCTCCTATCTATTATGTTAGTAAATCTTTGTTAGATGCAGAGGCACGGTATCCACAATTGGAAAAATTAGCACTTGCTCTAATCATGGCATCTAGGAAGTTAAGACCTTACTTTCAATGTCATCCCATTGTTGTAGTGACTGCATACCCCCTACGTAATATATTGCATAAACATGAATTGTCAGGAAGGTTAGCTAAATGGGCCATAGAGCTAAGTGAATATGAAATCCCGTACTTACCTAGAACAGCAATAAAATCACAGATATTAGCTGATTTCGTCGCTGACTTTAGCCAAGGGATGCAATTAGAAGCAGAAAAAGAAGTAAAAGTACTTAATGGGGCTAATCCAGGAACATGGACATTATTTACTGATGGCTCATCTAACGTAAAAGGTGCAGGATTAGGAATTGTTTTAGTACCACCTACAGGTGAAACTATTAGGCAAGATATTAAATGTTATTCCGTAACTAACAATGAAGCAGAGTATGAAGCTGTGATTGCAGGTTTAGAATTGGCACGAGAACTTGGTATAAATCAAGTAGTGATCAAAGGTGACTCGCACCTCGTGGTTAACCAAATGCTGGGGACTTACACAGCTAGGGAAGCAAGGATGCAACAGTACTTGGAAAAGGTACGGGAACTGATAAAGCAATTCCAAACCTGGAAGGTCATACAGATATCGAGGGATGAAAATGTTGAAGCAGATGCTTTAGCTAATCTCGCATCCGCAGCTGATGTAGCAAAATATGCAAATGCTGCAGTTATACATTTATTTCATTCAGTTCTCGATCCAGATAAGAATGAGGTAAATTTTAATAATTTAACTTGGGATTGGAGAAATGAAATTATTGCTTTTTTACAGTATGGTACCGTCCCTAATGACAAAAAGCAAGCGCATGCACTTCGCAAAAAGGCTGCTCGTTACTGTTTAAAACAAGGGAATCTTTATCGTAAGATGTTCGGTGGTCCATTAGCAAGATGCCTCGGACCTTCTCAAACGGAGTATGTAATGAGGGAAAACATGAGGGGCATTGCGGGAATCACGCAGGAGGAAGATCACTGGTTAGAACCTTGATTAGAGCAGGATATTACTGGCCAGAATGGAGGAAGAAGCGGAAAGTCTTGTAGCTAAATGTGATAAATGTCAAAGGTACGGTAACAACATGCATAGACCTGCGAAGTTGTTACATCCGGTCATATCACCATGGCCATTCATGAAGTGGGGAATGGATATCGTGGGTCCATTACCACAAGCAAAAGGACAGGTAAAATTTTTGCTCGTGCTTACTGATTACTTCACTAAATGGGTAGAGGCAGGAGCATTTAAACAGGTACGGGAAAAGGAGGTCAGAGACTTCATTTGGCGTAATATCATCTGCCGATTTGGAGTACCAAAGGAGATTGTATGCGACAATGGCCCTCAATTTATCGGAGCTCAAGTCACTGAGTTTTTTGAGAGCTGGAAAATTAAAAGAATCACATCTACACCTTATCACCCACTAGGAAATGGGCAAGCAGAATCAACGAACAAAGTCATAATCAACAATTTGAAGAAACGTTTAAAGGAATCAAAGGGTAATTGGCCTGAAGTGTTACCCAGAGTTTTATGGGCATATCGTACGACAACAAAGACGAGCACAGGTGAAACTCCTTTCTCTTTAGTTTATGGAGCTGAAGCATTAATCCTAGTTGAAATAGGAGAACCGAGTAGAAGATTCTCACAAGAAACACAAGAGTCTAATGATGAAGAGATGCGGGTCAATTTGGATCTACTGGAAGGCAAGAGAGAAGCCGCATTAATAAGAATGGCAGCACAAAAACAAGTGATCGAACGATATTACAACAGGAAAGCACGACTGCGATACTTCAAAACTGGGGACTTCGTGCTTAAAAAGGTTTTTCAATCTACAAAGGCAGCCAACGCGGGTAAACTAAGTCCAACCTGGGAAGGACCCTACAGAGTTCGAGATATTGCAGGAAAAGGAGCATATGAGTTGGAAACAATGGACGGGAAGGTGCTTCCTTCACATTGGAATGCAGTTCATTTGAAGAGATACTACTTCTAATGAAAAACCCACGGTCAGGTATCACCATGTTAAATTATATTTTTTGAATTGTTAAAATTTTACTAACGATTTTAGATGATAGGCAAAACGCTAACCCGTATTAAATGATGAGTCACGACCTGTAAGGCAAAATGGAATAAACTGAAATTCCTAGCCCAGGGTTACAATTATTCTGATAGAAGTATACACGGGTTAAGCTGTCTTCATCTATAATCGCACCCCCGAGTCCAGTATGTATTTCCTTTTCAGGAAAAGGACCAGGTGAAGGAGACTACCAAGTGCTCGAGGCTTCATACTTCAACACTCAAACACTTGGGGGACTACATAGTATATACATTCACGTGAATCAAAAAGGCATAGAAGATTTAGAAAATCAAGCCTAGAAGAATCAAGTACGGAGTGAAAGCTACGAAGTCATGGCATTCATCATAGTATTCTTTCCCATGAGAACAATGGCACTCATCATAGTATTCTTTCCCATAAGAACAATGGAGTCATCTCTCAAACTCTTCCTAATGTTCTGGAGCTAAAAGGACTATGTACTAAAACGGGTTATAAGGAAAAACCCCGTATCTATTGTTCTTCTTTTGTATAAATCTGTTACAAGGAAAATAGTTGCGAGAAAGTTATAGATGTAATTCAAATACATGTAAAGTATTACTCAAAACTTGTCAAAGTTCAGAAATAAAAACTTGTCAAAGTTATTGCAAAAAACATGTGTGTTCCTATTTCTTTTATCGTATGATCACACCATTATGAAGTTGAGACGTCTTCTTCATTAAGTGTCAAAATATAAAAGGGCCCTCTTTTATAAAACTCATGTTATTTAGTCATGGGATTAACAGAAGCATTTTTCAAAGAACAAAAATGCAGACTATTCTTTAAGTCCTTAAAAATAAAAAGGCAAGGATAGAACATACGGAAGTGCAATTATAAATAAAAGCTTCCTAATATTTAAAACTAAAGACTGAGCATAAACTTAGTCATCAAATTGTTTATACTAAATGCCCCATAACAAGACTTGGGGACTTGTATTTCCAAAAATCAACCCTCAAATAGTAGCCAAGGGTTTGATTACAAAAACTCTCAAATGAACCCAAAAGCTATAAATACTGTTTTCCAAATAGGTACCTGCA
Organism: Nicotiana attenuata; assembly: GCF_001879085.1. Classification (NCBI taxonomy): domain Eukaryota; kingdom Viridiplantae; phylum Streptophyta; class Magnoliopsida; order Solanales; family Solanaceae; genus Nicotiana; species Nicotiana attenuata. The sequence continues at coordinate 283,797 of NW_017670272.1, forward strand.
AAAAGGAATTCAAAAATAGATATAAATTTTTACTGAGAGGAAAGGATTGAAGGAGGATCATCAGCGTGTTCAACTGGAACAGCATCACCAACGGAAGTGGGTTGATTTCCAACCATTGGAGTATCAATAGATGAAGTTTCAACTTGACTTGCAGTAAGGGGCACGATTGAGCTTGAAGCCGAGGCAATTCCAGCGGTCACGGGAACATCGACTCCGGTAGCTTCAGCTTCGGAAACTTCAATCGCGGGAGAAGGGAAGTCCAATGGTTGTTGAGCTTTTTCGATAGTTTCCATCACCTTAGCTAACTCTGACTCCAGATTAAAGTTTTCTTGGCTGGCTTCAACTAAGGCATCACGACGGGAGTTCAGAAAAGCCCAGCTTACATCAACTGCAGCCTTATCTTCAAGAAGCTCATAATCTCTTTCACAAGCAACAATTTCATTTTTGAGACTCTCATTTTCATTCAGAGCTGAGTTATAAGAGGCTTGGAGAGAGGCATGAGATTTTTCTAAGGCCTTCACCTGGTCTTCAGAAGTTCGCAGATTTTCTTGGGTTTGAGTCAAATTCTGCATCAAGTCTCCAGCATAAACTTCTTTTTGACTTAAAAGAGCTCTCAGCTCTCTAATCTCTTCACTTGATTTAGATAATTGTTCTGAGAAAGAAGACTCGAGACGCTCTCTTTCTTTCTCAGCCTGACTTGAAGAAGCCTTAACAACCGCAAGCTCTGAAGTTAATGCTCTCACCTGCTGTTCCAGGTTATTCCTGCTCTCTTGTAAATCTTCTATTGTTATTTGAGCACTATCAAATTGGTCCTTCCAATTAGCTGCTTCCAACTGAAAGTCACGAGCTTCCCTCTCTGAATCAAGAACAGCCTTTTCAGAGTCACGTGCCACCTTCTCTAATAAAGAAATTCTGCTCATCAGCTCTGTACCAATAAGGTTGGCCTGAAAATGATAAGGAAAGAAAAATTAGAATTCTAGAAAAATTCTGGCAAAATTAAAGAAAGAAGGGGCATACCTTCAAGGTAGAATGAACTGTGTCGTTCATCAGAGTCAGGAAGCTATGGCTATTCATTTTTTCTTTCTCAATTGGGCCTATTAAAGGTTCAAGCCAAACATCCGCCTGACTGGATTTCCTCAAAAGGCTGTTGTTAGCAGGCACTTCGATAGTCACGCTTCTCATAGCAATCCTTTTGCTTGTAGAACCCACTTCTACATTGTGGACAGTAGAAGGAGGAGCGGTAGAAGAAGTGAAAACAGCAACGGGAGGTGAAGAAGAAGTTGGAACAGATACGGAAGGAACCAAAGGCACGGAAGAAGTTGGAGCAGATAAGGAAGGAACCAAAGGCACGGCAGAAGAAGGAAGGGAAGGAACTAAAGGTATGGGAGTTGAAGAAGAAGATAGGGGAGGTTCATCCAAAACGGGATTCTAACTCGCCACTCTCAAAACCACTAATGAAAAGCTGGTTAATCGACTCATGAGTATCAGGAAGGGTAGCAACATCATCGTCAGAGACGAGATTAACAGGCCCAGTTGGAGAAAGATGATGAGAAACTTCAGCTTCATCAGAGACGATACGTCTCCGAACTCTTGGCTTTTTCACCAAGGAACCATCCTCCTCTTCTTCGTCGGAGCTATCATCGTCTGCGGTTTTTCTTTTCAGAAGAATATCCTGAGCACTTTCTAAAGAAAGTTGGGTTCCTAAACGAGAAGCTGCAACTGCTTCAGCAGTAACACCTCGAATAGCAAAACCTGATAAAGAGAAAATTGAAAGTTAAGGCAATAAAGAGAAATATCTTACATACGAGAAAGACAAAAACTCATACCGTGAGTCTTTACTTTCCAACCATGACGATTGGAAATAAATTTTCAAGACCTAGCCTCCATAGGAGCAATCTTCAACAATTTATCTACCCAACCACGAAAATTGGGAATGTTCTCCACAACTCCCATGGTTGCTAAAGAAAAAAAGAGAAACAAAGTTAAAGAAATTTATAAATTCGAAAGAAAGAGGTACGGGAGAGATGAAAGACTTACGTGCAAAATTTCACTTCTCAGGGAAGGGAACGTTTTGTTCACCCACTAAACCAACTGTGGGAGCAGCAACAAATCGGGCATACCAGCCACGATCCTTGTCATCTTCTAGGCTTACCAAAACTCTCTTACTCCTAGCCACTAAGGTAAAGACGCCATTACGAAAAAGTCTAAGGGAGTATAGATGAATTAGGTGGGAGAAGGTGAAATCAACGTCTGCTAAATTGGCCAGATGCCTTAAACAAGCAACAACCCTCCATACAAGCGGGCCAATGCGGGCCAACCTGTGCTAAACAAACTTTGAAGAAACGACAGAAATCGAGAATTACTGGGTCAATAGCTGGTTCAAAACCCAAGAGTAAAAGGGTATGTGTAAACGAAAGAGAATCTAGTCATATATGAAGTAATCATCTGATTTGGATTGGGGATTACAATGGGAAAATCATTACCCCAGCGACAATCTTTGCGAACTATGGGAGCTAAAATCTCTGTAATCATAGTGGGGTAAGCATCAACACGATCCAAACCAGAAATTTGGGTCTGAAGTGATCGTCTATCATGCCGAAAAGATAAATCGTTAGGGACTATTTCTTGTACCAAGGGTTCCTGTAATGGTTCAGAGGCCTCCTTGCTCTTAGAGGATGATTTTTGAGAAAAAGAACCTCTAGTTCTAGAGGAAGAACCACGGCTAGGAGAAGGCATGGCAGAACCACCACCACGAGAGGATCCTAAGCTACGAAGTCTCCCATCTCTTCTATGTCTAACATGAGCATTGGGAAAATTGTCTAAAATAGGAACTCTCATGGGGTTAGGGTTCGAAGAAGACATGATGAAGAAGAGAAAGAAGTAAACAGAGATTCGCACAATTCAAGCGTTCAAGGAAAAAGTTTTATGTGGTAAAAGGTGAAAGGAAAAATTGAATTTATACTGATGGGCGACCGTCAAAAGTAAAAACGCAATAATGGAAGGATCACAATAATGGTAACTAATACTTCATGAACAGTGGAGCCGAAAAGACAGCCTGAAAAAGTGTTGGAAATTGAGGAACCAATAAGAAGATGACACGTGTCTAAAGCATTAAATGGAAGTGATAATTAAAGCGTCAACTCTGTCAGAACATTAATGGTGACAAAAATTCTCCTTTAATGAATTCCACTTCCCAAATATTCAAACTGGTGAATAAATGGAAAGTGGGGGGACTATCTGTATTGGGAAAAATTGTATTTATATGGTGATGTGTCATGGCACGTAGACTGACCAAGCAGTCAAAGAATTAAGGTTGGTTAACAGATACGAGCAACAACAGACACGAGCAACGATAGATACGAGCAAGTTAAATGAAGAAGGTACGAGTAGTCATACAAATAATTCAACGCTCGTACCTATTCAAGACATTCAAAGGTCAAGGATCGAGAAGAGACAAAGGAATGAATCTGACGGCAAAAAGAGCCCAGATACATCATTTAATGAGTATTAAATACTAGAAACGTTAGAGAATATGTATTGAATGTATATGATTGCATAACGTAACATTTAAGGTCATTAATTACCCATAAGTGTCTTATTATGACAAAGGAAAAATCTGTATTCCCAAAACAGCTATAAAAGGGAAAGTCACAAACAAATGTAGGGACACGAAAAAATATTACTGGAATATACTTTGTTCTTTTTNCTATCAAATCACGTCCGATTAACCTCAAATTTTGCACACAAGTCACAGTTGACATTACGAACCTGCTCGAACTTTCGGAATCGAAATCCGACCCCGATATCAAAAAGCCCACTCCCGGTCAAACTTTCCAAAATTCCAACTTTCTTCATTTCAAGCCAAATTCTACTACGGACCTCCAAATCACAATCTGGACGCGCTCCTGTGTCAAAAATCAACCAACAGAGCTAATGGAACCATCAAAAATCCAACCCGAGGTCAAATACTAAATAGTCAAACTTGGTCAACTCTTCCAATTTAAAGCTTCCTAATTGAGAATCATTCTTCCAAATCAATTCCGAATAACCTGAAAACCAAAGCCGACGATTCACATAAGTCATAATACATCATGCGAAACTACTCATGCCCATAAACTACTCATGCCCATATATATGCACTTTGCTCGGTAGTTTATGGGCATGAGTAGTTTCGCATGATGTATTATGACTTATGTGAATCGTCGGCTTTGGTTTTCAGGTTATTCGGAATTGATTTGGAAGAATGATTCTCAATTAGGAAGCTTTAAATTGGAAGAGTTGACCAAGTTTGACTATTTAGTATTTGACCTCGGGTTGGATTTTTGATGGTTCCATTAGCTCTGTTGGTTGATTTTTGACACAGGAGCGCGTCCAGATTGTGATTTGGAGGTCCGTAGTAGAATTTGGCTTGAAATGAAGAAAGTTGGAATTTTGGAAAGTTTGACCGGGAGTGGGCTTTTTGATATCGGGGTCGGATTTCGATTCCGAAAGTTCGAGCAGGTTCGTAATGTCAACTGTGACTTGTGTGCAAAATTTGAGGTTAATCGGACGTGATTTGATAGGTTTCGGCATCGGTTGTGGACGTTTAAAGTTTCAAAGTTCATTGATGTCGAATTGAGGTGTGATTTGTCATTTCGATGTTGTTAAGTGTGTTTTGAGGCCTCGAGTAAGTCCTTGTTATGTTATGGGACTTGTTGGGATATTTGGACGGGGTCCCGAGGGGCTCGGGCGTGTTTCAGATTGATTTCGGGCTATTTTCCTTCATATTTGGACTGCTGGTTCTGCTGATGTCCGGATGCGATAGCTGATAAGTAGGGAATTTGACCACTTATTTGCTCTCTTTTACTTGCGTTTTAGCTCAAAAATGCCTAAAGTTATTCTCGAAAACTAACAAAATGTGCTTACTTGCTGAAATATTGGGAAACGAGCCAAAGAAGTCAAAACCAACTCATAAAGGAGTCTGAAGTGAACAAGAACCAAAACACGGCAAAAGGGCTAGCAGTTCGGACCGCACAATTCTAGTGCGGCCGCAAAAGGGACATTCAGAGAGTGGTGTTTTGGCTAGCTCAGGGAGTGCGGACCGAACTGAAATTGTGCGGCCACAGGAGATGAAATGCGGCCGCATCATTATTATGCGGTCCGCAGGATTGAAGATTCAGAGAGCTGGAAAGTAAAGGAGTGCAAACCGCATCACTTTTGTGCGGCCGCATAATCCTAAGTGCGGCCGTACCTACTTTTATGCAGACAACAGAAGCCTGAAGTGCCAAGCCCAAATTCCCAAGACTGCGGACCGCACGATAATTGTGCAGACCGCACCAGAATTATGCGGCCGCACAACCTTCCCAGGGGCTTTTTTGTCAGATATTTTTAATTTAGTATAAATAGAACTTTTTATCCTTTTTAGGTTAAGTTTAGTTTGCAGAGGTGCACCTGAGTGGTTTTCTTTACTTCTTTGTGTAATTTTGTACTAGATTGATTTCTTAACATTAGATTTTCTTTGTTTAATCAATTACTATGCATTCTATCTTAGTTTCTTCTTGTATTTCTTTATTTTTCATGAGTAGCTAAATCTTTAGCTAGGGTTGTGGCTCAACCCTAGTGTGGGAACTTAATGGGTATTTAATTTAGGGCTTGTTTGTGATTGTGTTAGTGATATTTAGCCTTATTTATGCTTAAATTCTAGAATTAATGGTTGCAAACATTGATTCATGCCTATTTGACCTAGTCATTTCTTGAGAAAGAGAGACTGGTTTAGGAAAGCTTGGCTAACAAGGAATTAGGGGGAAATCAAGAAATTGATAGCCCCAATTAAATGGTCAAATCTAGAGATAGTAAGACACGACTTGAGAATATATCACCTGATTGGTGCAATACCTATTTGGGCTTGAGAAAGCCAAATTGGGCAAAATCACTCAAACTACCGAGAGGTATAGAGTGAGCAATTGTGTGTGATTGCTATATTACGATCCCGATAAATGAAACTTTCCCTATAGTTTACAACCCATTAGGTAAATACCTAGGTGGAAGTCACGACCCTAGATCCTTTATCATTTGAAAAACACTCAAAACCAAAAATCTTGTCTTCTAGTTTATTAATTGAAATCATTAGCTCAAAGTAGAAATAGAAGCAACCAAAGAATATGTGAAAGTGCAATCTAAGGCACATAATGCATTGACACTACGGGGAAAAACATTGGACTGGTTAGAGAGGTTGCCCAACCATTCCATCCACACTTGGGATGAGTTGGCAGAAAAGTTCATTTCCAAATTCTTCTCTCCGGGACATATGGTGACACTTCGGGATGAGATTCTTGCTTTCAAGCAAGAATCCAATGAGCCATTGCACGAGATTTTTTAAAGATATCGTACCATGGTTAAAGAATGCCCGAACAATGATATGACTGAGGCCATGATCCAATAGACCTTCTATAGGGGGATCAACACAACTAATCAATGTGTGGTTAATCAACTCGCCGGGGGGAACTTCATGAACACGCCATATGCCAAAGCTTGGCAAATTCTTGATGAGATGGCGGATACCTCTTCGGCATGGCAAAGTAGAGCCAATGTTCCGCAAGGTGACCCTAATATTGTTCACCTACACAAGGAGCTACATGATCATGGGCAAGCTATTGCCGAGTTGACAACTACCATGAACCAATTGGCCAAAGCTCAGTTTTAACAAGTTCAAGGGCCGAAACAAGTGCATGCAATGAAAGGTATGAATATGATGGTAAACAAAAGACGACAACAAGGTCAACAAATACAAAACCGTCTGGAACATTTCATGCAAGATGATAGTGGTTATGACCAAGGTGATTTATTTAATAAGGAAGACTAAGAAGTTCAACATGTCAACAATTATCAAGGTCAAAGAAACAATGCTCAAGGTCAAAATCAACAACAATGGAGATCACAAGGGAACCGAGGTAATTGGAACAACCAAAACCACCAAGAAATTGGAGTGGTGGCAATCCTAATCAAGGCAATTGGAACAATCGAGGAAATCAAGGCAATTGGGGAGGCAATAATCAAGGAGGGTGGAACAACAACAACAACCGGGGGCCGGGTTTTCAGAGGCTTCCAATTTTCCAACAACCAAGTAATACACCTCCCTATCCTTCTCAAGGTCCAAGATCTTCTTCCAATGAGATGGGTAGAAATGAAAACATGTTTAAACAGATGATGGAGAAGAATGCCGACTTCGATGCTCAATTAACCTCGCACAACACTTCTATTCGGAATTTGGAGGTTCAATTAGGTCAAATCTCACAAGCTTTGAATACTCGTCCTAAGGGGGCACTACCTAGTGATACGGTGGTGAACCCGAAGGATGGGAATAATACGGGACATGCTATGGTCGTGACTACTAGAAGTGGAAAAGGTGGAGATGCAACCACCTCAAATCAAAGAAGGATTGTGGATGAAGATGTTGTGGTTCAAGAGGATGAAATCCCAAGCAATGTGGTTCAAGATAATGAAGAAGTGAGAATTGATATAGATGAAAGTGTGGAGGAGATGCACGAAGAGGTGAACCCGTCTAGGGAACACGTGATTGACAAGCCGGAACCGGTAGTGCCAAAGGCTAAGGCACCAATGCCAAGGCCCCCTCCTCCATACCCTCAAAGGCTTGAAAACCAAAACAGTGATATGATGAAGAGTTTGAAATTAATGTACCGTTGGTTGAGGCATTGGAACAAATGCCGGGATACACAAAATTCATGAAGGATTTGGTAACCAAGAAAAGATCAATGAATTGTGAGACCATCAAGATGACTCATCAAGTGAGTGCTATTGTGCACCCAATGGCTCCAAAGTTGGAAGATCCGGGCGATTTCATAATCCCTTGCACAATTGGGAGCGCCGATTTTGCCAAAGCATTATGTGATCTCGGGCAAGTATTAACTTGATGCCCTACTCTGTGTTCAAAACTGTGGAATTGGGCAACCAAGACCCACATCCATGAGGTTGCAAATGGCGGATCGGACGATGAAGATGCCTTTGGGTATTATTGATGATGTATTGGTTAGAGTTGAAAAGTTTATCCTCCCAGCAGACTTTGTGATTCTGATTGTGAAGTAGACTATGAGGTGCCTATCATTTTGGGTAGACCTTTCCTTGCTATGGGGAAGGTTCTTGTTGATGTGGAAGCCGGTGAGCTCACTTTCCGGGTGAGTGAAGAAAAGGTGGTCTTCCATGTGTGCAAATCAATGAGGCAACCGAATAGTAATGAAGTTTGTTCATTTGTGAATTTGGTGACACACATGATAGTTGATGATGCTAGTGCAGCAATGAATGTTGAAGACAAATTGGAAGCAGTTTTGCTCAATCTTAATGATAATGAGGAAAGTGATGGCTATGTGGAGCATGTAAATGCATTGCAAGGCATGGGGTCGTACACTTATGAGCCCCGAAAGCTATCTTTGGATCTTGAAAATCGGAAGACTCCTCCAACAAAGCCCTCAATCGAGGAGCCTCCTACCTTGGAGTTAAAGCCATTGCCCCCGCATCTCAGGTATGATTACCTTGGCCCTTCTTCTACTTTACTGGTTATCTTTTCTTCTTGCTTAGCTGACATGCAGGTAGAGTCCATATTGGAGGTGCTACAAATGAGGAAAAGAACAATCAGATGGACAATATCCGGGGCATAAACCCTGCCTTTTGCATGCACAAGATTATTTTGGAGGAGGGTGCCAAACCCTCCGTTGAACATCAAAGAAGATGCAAGAGGTGTTGAAGAAGGAGATAATCAAGTGGTTAGATCCCGGGGTTGTCTACCCCATTTCCGATAGCTCATGGACCTCTCCGGTGCAATGTGTCCCAAATAAAGGGGGCATGACCGTTGATCGCTGCCAACTCCGCACCACTAAAAAGTAGCAAGAGAGGGTCGCAATAGCTTTTACCCGATTTTGGGTTGGGATCGAATCCACAGAGAGCTAGGATTGGAGTGGAGTATCTATTTAGCTTAGGATTGCGTGTGTGCTCTTAATTGGTCTTCTATTCATTTTTGGGTTTTCTTTATATTCTACTATAATCAAACTACTAATTGAAAATGCAATTATATTAAGCTAAGAGATAAATTGCTACAATTTGTATCTAATAGTTTAAAGGGCACTAGGTTAGTGACCTTCACCTAGGTGGCTAATTGACGGGCAATTGCATCTAAGGCACGATTGACATGATTGGGGAAATATGTTATAACCGTTACTCAATACTACCCACACTACACCTCTCGGTAGAAAGAGTGGTTTTTCCCAATTGACTCTCTCGAGACCAAGTGGGTATGCATATATGCCCGAGCAACTAGGGTTCAAGTCGGGTTATTACTCTCTCAAGGTTTAACCCTTTAATTGGGACTATCAAATCTCTTGGGTCCATCCCAATTCCTTGTTGAGTTAATTTTGGAGACTTAGGCTCTCTTTCTCAAGAAGAGCCAAGTCAACTTAGCACAAACTAGTGTTTGCAACCACTAATTCATAAATTAAACCATAAAATTGACCCAAATAACAAACACCCATAATCAATCTACCATTAAATCACAACACCCATAAATTACCCACACTAGGGTTGAGCCACAACCCTAGCTAATGGGTTTAGCTACTCATGCTTGAAGATAAAATCTGAGAAATAGATGAAGAGAAATACATATTAATTAATTACTAAAGTAAATACAATCTTTCAATGATTAAAACTACGTAAAGATGCCAAAAATAGCTAAGAAAGGTCTTCTCACGAGCGCAACTACAGTGCTAAAATATCTGATCCCCTAAAAACGGAAAAAGGTTCTATTTATACTAAGCTGGAAAAACTGGACAAAAATACCCCTGCAGGGTCAGTGCGGGCCGCACAAAATGGACTGCGGCCACACTAGGCTCTTGGACTTGAAATCTTGGCTCTCTGAACTCAGGCTCCGTGGACCGCGCAGGATGGACTGCGGAGGTTTCTAATGCGGTCCGCACAAACATGACCGCGAACCGCGCTGGCTTGAACCTTGGCAAATTACATCTCTCTGATCTTCTCTTCCGTGGACCGCACAGAATGGTGGTGCAGCCGCGGTGTCTTCAGTGCGGGCCGCACAATATCTACTACGGCTGCACTGCTTTGATTTCTTGAAAAACCAGTCTCTGAATCTCCCTCGTGCGGACCGCATAGAATGGACTACGGCGCACTAGGCTAGTTTGTCCTGAGTTGTCTTTGTCTTTGATACTTGTGCAGGTTTCACTCCTTTTGAGCCGATATTTGACATCCCGTCACTTTGTTGATCAAACCTGCAATCAAGCACAACTTATGAGCCTTTTGGGACTATTTTGTAAGAATTTGTAATCAAAGCGTAAGCAAGAAGGAGCATGAAACACATCAAAATCCCTAGTTATCAACTCCCCCAAACATAAGCTTTTGCTTGTCCTCAAGCAAACAAAATAAGACCCACCCCTTGAGGTAAAATCCAAGAATTTTCAGCTATCCTAAAGTAACCTCAACTAGCCTCAATTGGGACTAACAATTGCCCTCAATACAAATGAATCATTAAAAACATTTAACCTTTGAAAAACCCTGGATCAAGTGCGACACAAGAGCATCAAGAGTTGACTCAACACATCAAAGAACTCTCTCAATTACTTTGGTTATTGTGGAACCCAAAATCACACATCCTCAACTCTCCCTAAGCAAACTTCACCTTTAGAATAGTGGCACACAGAACGAGGTTAATGGGAATTCACTCATCTCTCTCAAGGTAAGGTCACAAGTCCGCCTCTAGGTACCATATGCTTGCCCCTTATGTAAGTATCCACTAATGTAAGCTTCATTCAACTCGAGATCATATAGGGCTTTTGTGGAGTCATTGTGAAGGCTTTTGGTTTAGGGTAGGTCATGTTATGTTCAAGTGGGTTCCATCTTCCCTTAAGCACTTCTTTTGATTCATTTGGCACAATTCACTTGACTCTTTGAGTCATTTCACTTCTTTCTAAGGGGTTAGAGAGACACATTGTCACTCTTTCTTATGCATTTCAGACCTTTTCTCCTTTTTCAACTTTCCACACCTTTCTTTCTTTTTCATTGCTTTTCTTGAATCCCTTTTTATTCTTTTTCTCATTGAACTTTCCTTTTTTGTCTTTTTTTTTATTTTCTTTCTTTTTCATTGCCTTTCCTTTTCTTCACTTTGTGCCTTTTTACCACTTTGTTGCAATTCTCGTTTCTCCCCCAAACTTATACTTTTGCTATGTGCTAAAGGAAAGATTTTGGTGCCAAGAGAGGGTATCTTTTATAACGGGTATAGGCTTGTATCATAGTTCTTGAAAGGAAAAGGTCTAAGGCTCAAAAGGGTTATCTAGGCTATCATTTGGATCAAGGAGAGCCTATAATCACGTCTCAAGTCAAAATTCACTTAGGATTTCGCCTCAACAAACATTCAGGGCAAGTTCTAGACCATTGGCTCGGGACTTGGACTTGCAATTCAATTACTCACCACACAAGCTAAGGGATTGCTATAGACATAGAGTCGGGGGCCCACAACGAACTTAGATACGATTTGAGCACACCATGGTCCCGAAAAACCACTTGATGATTATCGGTCAACACAAGATTCTCAAGGCCACGACTTTCACCATCCTAAACACAAAAATTTTGTTTTTGACCATAAGATCAAAGGCAAATGTGCTAGGCCCAAGTGAAGCTTTGCTTGAGGTACCTTTAACTACAAACTACTAAAAACAAAAAGAAAAACGGACTCAAACCCTTAAGAAGGTTGTCACACCATCTATCATTGGGAAGAGCCACCCGGTTCACACAACACTCCACCTTTGGAAAGAACCGTGGCATTAAGAAAACCAAAGGCTTATTGCAAATTTCAAAAACAAGAAGCTACGAATCACAAATAAGAAGCTAAAAACGAATTTTTTTTGCGGAAAATAGAATAAATATATACAAGAGGGGATTTGAATATACAATAGATGGGATGAATATATACAATGAAATGTAACTTTATATACAGACCAAAGGAAAGATAAAAAGTGCGATAAAAGTAACTAAATATAAAATTATATACAGACCAAGTGAAAATCAAGAAAGCATAAAATGGTATCAATATATACAGTCATCCAAAAATGAAGGGTGCACCCCCTCGAATAAAAGCTGGCATTGTCCCCAATGCCAACTAGTCCAAATAAGCACCAAAAATTTCCCCTTGTACTTCCTCCTCACCTCCATCTGCACCCTCCCCAGATACTGAAGCTACGGGAGAGGTGGAGTAATCACCACTGCCTACTGCTGAGCCCTCAGACGACTCAGTAGGAACGTGCTCTGGTGTTTGGGCAGTGGTTGGTGGTGGAGGGGTATCTCTTAGCCTAAACCTTTCCGGCCGGTCTTCAACATACTCTGGCACGGAGTCTGAAGAAATGTCCCATAACGGTTGGTACTCACTCCACGAGGAATGGGAAACAGCTCTATCTGCAGCTTTAATGAGCTTTCTGGTCTTTTTTATGTTCTCCCGATCTTGGGGAGTGAGTTTTACCATCTTCTTCTGCCTTCCCCCGGAGGGTTCTCCTTTTCCCGGTTGTTTTGAGCCTTTGCTCACCATTGTCTGCAAACACAATTCAAATAGCTTGTTAGTATTAATCAATGCAGTTCAAGTTATTGCAGCAGAACAAATTGCATACAGATTCACAGTGTTGTAGAGAGTTCCTAGTGCGGACCGCACAAAATGGTAGTGCGGCCGCACTGAGGCCACCACGAACCGCACAAGAATGACCGCGGTCCGCACAGGTATAGGGTTCCAATAACCTGGTCTCTGAATCTCACCAGTGCGGTCCGCACAAAACCAACTGCGGCCGCACTGGGCCAGTGCGGACCACACAAAATGTAGTGCGGCCGCACTGGGCAAAGGTCACTTGGACACAAGATGGCACCGCGAGCGCACAGAAATGCCGCGGTCCGCACTACATTCCCAGACATGGCACTGAGTTAGGGTTCATCAGATTTTGCTTTTAAGTCCAAATTTTTACCTAATTAGGGTCCCTACTCAATTACTCAGTCCATTATACTCACCAAGTCCACAAAAATTGCCATTTAAACTAACCTAATCTAACAATCAGAGAAATATGAGGAGAAGAAGAACTACAAGTTAAGGAATATGAAAATAAAAGGAAATTACACAATTAAACAAAGAAGAATTAAGTGAAATGTTACCAGATATTGAGATGAAGTGCAACAAATCAATGTCAAGCAAGGGTTACGATGATGCAAAAGATGAACAGTAAAAAGGGGATGTGAGAGTGAAGGGTTCGAAAAGGGTAAAAGGAGGCCCTTGGGGGTCTATTTATAGAGAAACCCCTGGGGCCCTTTCTCACCTACCAGTGCGGCCGCACAAAATGGACCGCAGTCCGCACTGGTCACTATTGTTCAATTCCCACTGAGTAACCCACCGCGGTCCGCACAAAATGGACCGCGACCGCGGTGGTCCACCGCGGACCACACCAAATCAACCGCGGCCGTGGTGGCAAACTTCAGAGAGCAATTTTTTGTCACCCTTCACCAGTGCGGACCGCACAAAGTGTAGTGCGGCCGCACTGGAAAGTTCAAAGACTGAACATGTTTGCAATTATGTCCTGCACTGCATCAACTCAATCCTGCAACATCTCTCAACCAGTTAGCCCAAAAATCAATCCTATACTACAAAGAAAATCAAAGAAAACAAAAAGAAAAACACATGGGTTGCCTCCCAAGAAGCGCCTGATTTAATGTCACGGCACGACGCGGTTTACTATCACATCATTTGAAATGAACAACAACCACCACATGGCTATCATCAAACTTCCCAACATAATGCTTGACACGGTGCCCATTCACTCTAAAGACTTCACCACTTTTGTTCTCCAAATCTAGAGCACCAAACGGGGTCACACACACAACTTCAAATGGTCCACTCCACTTTGATTTCAGCTTTCCCGGAAACAACCTTAGACGAGAATTGAATAAGAGCACCAAATCACCAACTTTGAACTCCTTTCCACGACCATATTTATCATGAAGGTACTTCATCTTGTCCTTATACAAGGACGAACTAGAGTATGAATGGAACCGGAATTCATCAAGTTCATTGAGTTGTTCAACGAAGATTAGCCGCAACATCCCACTCAAGATTAAGCTTCCTCAAGGCCCACATTGCCTTATGCTCCAACTCCACTGGTAGATGACATGCTTTACCAAACACCAACCGGTACGGCGACATACCAATTGGGTCTTGTAAGCGGTCCGGTAAGCCCATAGAGCATCATCTAACTTTTTAAACCAATTGGTCGTATTGGTATTGACAGTTTTGGACAAAATACTCTCGATCTCCCTGTTAGACACTTCCACCTGGCCACTTGCTTGAGGATGATAAGGCGTAGAGTCTTTGTGGTTGACACCATACTTGGAAAGCAAATCATCAAAAGATCTATTACAAAAATGCGATCCTCCATCACTAATGATTGCCCGGGGTGTACCAAATCTTGTGAAAATGCTCTTCTTTAGAATTGACACCACACTCCTAGCTTCATTGTTGGGCAAGGCTACGGCCTCAACCCATTTTGACACATAATCAACCGCTACAAGAATGCAAGTGTTCCCATACGAGCTAACAAAAGGGCCCATAAAATCGATACCCCATACATCAAAGATATCAACTTCAAGAATTGTGTTCAGAGGCATCTCATCTTTCTTGGAAATCCCGCCCGCTCGTTGACATTGATCACATCTTTTCACTAGATCACTTTCATCTTTGAACAAGGTTGGCCAATAAAAACCACAACTCAGAACTTTCGAAGCCTTCCTCACCCCTCCATGATGGCCACCATAGGGGGAGGAATGACAAGCCTCCAAAATACTCACTTGCTCTTCCTCCGGGACACACCTTCGAATCACACCATCCGTGCAGATCTTGAACAAGTATGGCTCATCCCAATAGAAGTCCAGACTATCCCGTTTGAGCTTCTTCCTTTGGTTAGAAGAGAGCTCACTCGGGATGATGCCAGTTACAAGGAAATTAGCAATGTCCGCAAACCATGGCATATCACACATTGACACAGAAAGTAGTTGCTCATCGGGGAATGTATCATTGATCTCCAAGCCATCACACGGCCTTCCTTCCTCTTCCAAGCGGGACAAATGATCCGCAACTTGGTTCTCACTACCTTTCCGGTCCACTATTTTCAAATCAAACTCTTGAAGAAGTAACACCCATCGCATCAACCTTGCCTTGGAATCTTTCTTGGTCATCAAATACCTAAGGGCGGCATGGTCGGTGTGCACTATGACTTTGTCTCCCACAAGATATGGCCAAAATTTTTCCATGGCGAACACAATAGCCAGCAATTCCTTATCCGTCACCGTGTAGTTTCTTTGAGCTTCATTCATAGTGTTGCTTGCAATAGTACACGGGATGAAAACATTTTTTTCACTCTTTGACCTAACACTGCCCAACCGCAACGTCACTTGCATTGCACATGACTCGAAAGGCAAGCTCCAATTGGGTGCGTGTAATGATCGGGTGGTGGTCAATTGTGCTTAAGAAGTTCAAAGGCCTCCTTGCATTTCTCATCAAACACAAACTTAGCATCTTTCTCTAGCAACTTGCAAAAGGGGATTCACAAACCTTCGAAAATCCTTGATGAACCGCCGGTAGAACCCCGCATGCCCAAGGAAGCTTCGTCCCCCCTTTGACCAGAAGGGGGGGGGGGGAGGAAGTCTTGAAATCACCTCAATCTTGGCTTTATCTACTTCAATCCCATGCTTAGAAATTTTGTGACCCAACACTATGCCCTCTTCAACCATGAAGTGGCATTTTTCCCAATTAAGAACGAGATTTGTGTCTTCACATCGGGCTAAGACTCTATCCAAATTTCCCAAACACTCTTCAAATAAATCACCAACCACACTAAAATCATCCATAAAGAGCTCCAAAATATCTTCCACCATGTCGGTGAAAATAGCCATCATGCATCGTTGGAAGGTCACCGGGGCATTGCACAACCCGAACGACATCCAAGAAAAACCAAATGTACCATATGGGCAGGTGAATGCGGTCTTCTCTTGGTCTTCCAGAGCAATTACGATTTGATTATAACCCGAATATCTATCCAACAAGCAATAGAAGGCTCGCCCCGCAAGGCGATCAAGCATTTGGTCAAGGAATGGCAAAGGGAAATGATCCTTGCAGGTCACCTTGTTTAGCTTCCGGCAGTCTATGCATACCCGCCATCCAGTGACCGTCCGAGTGGGAATAAGTTCATTGTTGTCATTTGTCACCACAGTCATCCCACCTTTCTTTTGCACAAATTGCACCGGAGAAGTCCATGAGCTATCGGAAATTGGATACACCACACCTGCATCTAGCCACTTGATCACTTCTTTCTTCACCACTTCTTGCATTGCTTCATTGAGCCTCCTTTGATGTTCTAAGGAAGGCCTTGCATCATCCTCCAAAATAATTTTGTGCATGCAAAATGCGGGGCTTATTCCCCGAATATCCGCCAGAGTCCATCCAATTGCCCTTTTTCGCCATTGAAGCACCGCCAAAGTGGCCTCAACCTGAAAGAAGAAAGAATAACTGGTAAAGTTGAATTAGAGCCCAAGAATTCATACCTGAGGTGTGGAGGAAGTGGCTTCAACTCCAACACCGGTGGCTCCTCAATAGATGGTTTTGTTGGAGGCGTCTTCCAATTTTCAAGATCCAAAGAAAGTTTCCTAGCCTCATAAGAATAAGAGCCCATCCCATGTAGAGCATTGACACACTCCAATCTGCTTGCATCATCATTGACATCAAGATTTAATAGCACGGCCTCAAGGGGATCCTCCATGTTAATCATAGAACTTGTGTCATCCACGATCACAGCTGTGACAATGTCCACAAATGAGCACACCTCGGTGCTATTGGGTTGCTTCATGGATTTGCAAACATGGAAGACGACCTTCTCATCACCCATTCTGAAAGTTAGTCACCCACTTCAACATCAACCAATGCCTTCCCCGTTGCAAGGAAAGGTCTCCCTAATATGATCGGGACCTCATAATCTACCTCACAATCTAATATCACAAAATCAACTGGCAAGATGAATTTTTCCACCTAGATGAGTAAATCATCAACAATACCCAAAAGTCGCTTCATTGATCTATCTGCCATCTGTATTCTCATGGAAGTTGGCCTTGGTGGCCCATTACCCAGAGTCTTGAAAACTGAGAAGGGCATTAAATTGATGCTTTCCCCAAGATCACATAAAACTTTGGAAAAATCTGCACTACCAATAGTGCAGGGGATAGTGAAAGCACCAGGATCCTCTAATTTTGGGGCAATTGAATGTACTATGACACTAACTTGGTGGGTCATCTTGATAGTTTCACTGTCCATTGATCTTNGAGCGCATCCTCGATCGACTGGGGTACCTGTGGGGCTAGGGGAGTTGACTGAGCTGCTACAGTAGCAGTCAATGTGGACAACTTAGATGACGCTGTGGACATCCAGTTGTTGATACTGGCAAGGGCCTGGCTCAGTCGGTGGGCAGTAATGGGATAGGCCCGGCTAGATGGGATCTCCGGGCCTGCTGATGTGGAAGGGCCAGGAGGAATGGCTGAAGATGTGGAAGGTCCGGGAGGCATATCAGTAGAAATGGAGGTAGGCTCAGCAGGGACCTCTACCACAACTAGCTCTTCAGACTGGCCAGTTGGGGCAGAAGTAGGGGCTTTGTAGTTCTTGTCCTTGGGGTTGTCATTCCCCTTCAAGCTATACCAGGAGAACGGGGCTGTCGCCTTGACCTTGACGTCATAGGGCTTCTTGTCCACCTTCAGGTCCCGAAAATACATAGTGAGGGTACTCGGGAAGGGGTAGTTCCGGTCATGCTCAGCTCCTACTAGCGAGATAATGCGGGACATCACATTCCCCACATTTATGGGGTATCCTGCCATAATCGAAGCAACCAAAACAGCCCGGTGGAGAGGAAAGGTCTGGTCATGTGTAGTAGGATCCAACCGGCTGCAAACAAATGTCTCCCAACCCTTCGCCTCAATGTTCAAGGTCCTCCGCAATATCTTTACTCCAGCAGTCAACCAATCAGGAACGGTACCTGGGATTGCCAGGTACTGAGCTAACCATGGACGGACCTCCTCGCCCATCTCCAACTTCGCCATATACAAAGTCTCATCCTCCTCGTTGAAGCCCAAGTATTCGTTGAGGTAATTCCCATCAAACAACACTTTCTTGCTGTGAACCTTGGTCACTTTGGAGCCCTTTTTGATGTGGGCTACATTGCAGTAGAATTCCTTGACCATGTGTTCATTAGCATCTACACAGTCATCTAAGAAGTACTCCCAACCCACTCTAGTTTTGAACTGTCTCTGCACGTCAGGGTTGTGGGGTAATAAATCTCTGTCAATGAAGCTCCGCTCCGGTATCAACTTTCTCACCGGCCACCACTCCCTAAACTTGTGGTACGCCACCTGGCTCACAAACCTATCCTCCCAAACATCAGGCTTCCTAGTTCGGGCAATGCCTCCAACCTGAGGCTCACCACCCTCATCTATCTCCTCATCGCCTTGTACTTCCTCCTCACCTCCGTCTACACCCTCCCCGGATACTGAAGCTGTGGGAGAGGTGGAGTAATCACCACTGCCGGCTGCTGAGCCCTTAGACGACTCAGTGGGAACATGCTTTGGTGCTTGGCCAGTGGTTGGTGGTGGAGGGGTATCTCTTAGCCTAAACCTCTTCGGCCAGTCTTCAACATACTCTGGTACGGAGTCTGAAGAAATGTCCCTTGACGGTTGGTACTCACTCCCCCGAGGAATGGGAAGCAGCTCTGTCTGCAGCTTTGATGAGTTTCCTGGTCTTTTTTATGTTCTCCCGAGCTTGGGGAGTGAGTTTTACCATCTTCTTCTTCCCTCCCTGGGAGGGTTCTCCTTTTCCTGGTTGTTTTGACCCTTTTCTCACCATTTTCTACAAACACAATTCAAATAGCTTGTTATATTAATCAATGGAGTTCAAGTTATTGCAGTAGAACAAATTGTAAAAGAAACACAGTGTTGCAGACAGTTACAGAAGTTGCCTAGTGCGAACCGCACAAAATGGTAGTGCGGCCGCACTGAGACCACCGCGGACCGCACAAGAATGACCGCGGTCCGCACAGGTATAGAGTTCCAAAAACAAACTCTCTGAATCCCACCAGTGCGGTTCGCACAAAACCAACCGCGGCCGCACTGGGCTAGTGCGGACCGCACAAAATATAGTGCGGCCGCACTGGGCAAAAGTCACTTGGACACAAGATGGCACCGTGGACCGCACAGAAATGACCGCGGTCCGCGGTACGTGTCCAGACATGGCACTGAGTTAGGGTTCGAGATTTAGCTAATTAATTCAAATTTTCACCTAGTTAGGGTCCCTACTCAATTACCCAGTCCATTATACTCACCAAGTCCACAAAAATTGCCATTTAAACTAACCTAATCTAACAATTAGAGGACTATGGGGAGAAGAAAAACTACCAGTTAAGGAATATGAAAATAAAATGAAATTACACATTTAAACAAAGATGAATTGAGTGAAATGTTACCAGATGATGAGATGAAGTGCAACTAATCAATGTCAAACAAGAGTTACGATGAAGATGCACAAGATGAACAGTAAAAAGGAGCTCTGAGAGTGAAGGGTTCGAAAAGGGTAAAAGGAGGCCCTTGGGGTTTATTTATAGAGAGACCCCTGGGGCCCATTCTCACCTACCAGTGCGGCTGGACCGCGGTCCGCAGTGGTCACTTTTGTTCACTTCCAATTTAGTAATCCCACCGCGGTCCGCACACAATGGACCGCGACCGCAGTGGTCCACCGCGGACCGGACCAAATCAACCGCGGCTGCGGTGGCAAACTTCAGAGAGCAATTTTGTCACCCTTTGCCAGCGCGGACCGCACAATGTGTAGTGCGGTCGCACTGGAAACTTCAGAGATTGTGTAATTTTTCAATTATGTCCTGCACTGCATCAACTCAATCCTGCAACATCTCACAACCAGTTAGCCCAAAAATCAATCCTATACTACAAAGAAAATCAAAGCAAACAAAAAGAAAAACACATGGGTTGCCTCCCAAGAAGCGCCTGATTTAACGTCGCGGCACGACGTGGGTTACCATCACTTCATTTGAAATGAACAACAGCCACCACATGGCTATCATCAAACTTCCCAAGATAATTCTTGACACGGTGCCCATTCACTCTAAAGACTTCACCACCTTTGTTCTTCAAATCTAGAGCACCAAACGGGGTCACACACACAACTTCAAATGGCCCACTCCACTTGGATTTCAGCTTTCCCGGGAACAACCTTAACCGAGAATTGAATAAGAGCACCAAATCACCAACTTTGAACTCCTTTCCACGAGCATATTTATCATGAAGGTACTTCATCTTGTCCTTATACAAGGACGAACTAGAGTATGCATGGAACCGGAATTCATCAAGTTCATTGAGTTGTTCAACCCGAAGATTAGCAGTTACATCCCAATCAAGATTCAACTTCTTCAAGGCCCACATGGCCTTATGCTCCAACTCCACTGGTAGATGACATGCTTTCCCAAACACCAACCGGTACGGCGACATACCAATCGGGGTCTTGTAAGCGGTCCGGTAAGCCCATAGAGCATCATCTAAGTTTCTAGACCAATCAGTCCTATTGGCATTGACGGTCTTGGATAAAATGCTCTTGATCTCCCTGTTAGACACTTCTACCTGGCCACTTGCTTGAGGATGATAAGGCGTAGAGACTTTGTGGGTGACACCATACTTGGAAAGCAAGGCATCAAAAGCTCTATTACAAAAATGTGATCCTCCATCACTAATAATTGCCCGAGGTGTACCAAACCTTGTGAAAATACTCTTCTTCAGAAATGCCACTACACTCCTAGCTTCATTTTGGGCAAGGCCACGGCCTCGGCCCATTTTGAGACATAATCAACCGCCACAAGAATGTAGGTGTTTCCACACGAGATTACAAAAGGGCCCATAAAATCGATACCCCATACGTCAAAGACATCAACTTCAAGAATGGTGTTTAGAGGCATCTCATCTTTCTTGGAAATCCCGCCCGCTCGTTGACATTGATCACATCTTTTCACTAGATCGCTTGCATCTTTGAACAAGGTTGGCCAATAAAAACCACAACTCAGAACTTTCGAAGCCGTCCTCACCCCTCCATGATGGCCACCATAGGGGGAGGAATGACAAGCCTCCAAAATACTCACTTGCTCTCCCTCCGGGACACACCTTCGAATCACACCATCTGTGCAAATATTGAACAAGTATGGCTCATCCCAACTAGAAGTCCAGACTATCCCGTTTCGTAGCTTCTTCCTTTGGTTAGTAAGAGAGCTCACACGGGATGATGCTAGTCNGTGATCTCCAAACTCCCTCCCCCTACATCCGTGAAGGGAGTGAGGAGCTTCTTGGGTCATGTGGGTTTCTATCGCCGATTCATCAAGGACTTTTCCAAGGTGGTAAGCCCATTGTGAAAACATTTGGAGAAGGATGCCAAGTTCCATTTTAATGAAGATTGTATGAAGGCATTCGAGTTGCTTAAGTTCAAGTTAAATACTACTCCTATTATCACCGCACCGGATTGGAGCTTGCCTTTTGAGCTCATGTGTGATGCTAGTAATGTTGCGGTTGGAGCATGTTGGGGCAAAGAATCAACAAAATCTTCAATCCGGTCTACTATGCTAGCAAGACCACGAATGATGCCCAAGTACAACTACACAGTGACTGAAAAGGAGTTACTAGCTATTTTTGCCATGGAGAAGTTTCGGCCGTATTTGATGGGTACTAAGGTGATTGTGCACATCGACCATGCGGCGCTTCGGTATTTGATGAGCAAGAAATATTCTAAGGCAATGTTGACGCGGTGGTTGCTACTATTGCACGAGTTTGATTTAGAGATTCAAGACCGCAAGGTTAGTAAGAATCAAGTGGTGGACCACTTGTCCCGATTGGAGGAGGAGGGGAGGCCAAATGATGGCCTTGAGATCAATGATTCCTTCCCCGACGAGCAATTGTTAGCCATTTCAACGACCGGGATGCCATGGTTCGCCGATCTAGCCAATTATCTTGTGAGCGGCATTGTACCGAATGAGTTCTCTTCAAACCTAAAGCAGAAGCTCAAACGGGATGGCTTGGATTATTACAGGGATGAGTCGTATCTTTTCCGGATATGTACCGTTCGTGTGATTCGGTGATGTGTGCCGGAAGAAGAACAAATGGGAATTCTTGAAGATTGCCACTCTTCACCGTATGGTGGTCATCATGGTGGAGCTAGAATGGCTACAAAGGTTTTGACTTGTGGATTCTATTGGCCTACCCTCTACAAGGATGCTAGTGAACTTGTCAAGCATTGTGATGAATGCCAAAGGGCTGGTGGGATTTCTAAGAAGAATGAGATGCCCCTAATAACCATTTTAGAGATTGATATCTTTAATGTTTGGGGTATTGATTTCATGGGACCGTTCGTGAGCTCTTGTGGGAACACTTACATTTTGGTAGCTGTGGATAATGTGTCAAAATGGGTTGAAGCCGTGGCTTGACCCAACAACGAAGCTCGAAGTGTGGTGGCTTTATTGTAAAAGAACATCTTCACAAGGTTTGGTACTCCGAGTGCCATTATTAATGATGGGGGTTCGTATTTTTGCAATCGAGCTTTTGATACCTTACTCACCAAGTATGGTTTCACTCATAAAGTCTCAACCCCCTACCATCCTCAAGCAAGCAGACAGGTTGAAGTCTCCAACCGGGAGATCAAGAGTATTTTGTCAAAGACTGTGAATGCCAACCGAACGGATTGGTCAAGAAAACTTGATGATGCTCTTTGGGCTTATAGGACGGCCTACAAGACGCCGATTGGGATGTATCCATATCAATTGGTGTTTGGTAAGGTGTGTCATCTTCCGGTAGAACTTGAGCATAAGGCCATGTGGGCGTTGAAAAAGTTGAACCTTGAGTGGGATGTCGATGCAAACTTAAGAGTGGCACATTTGAATGAGCTTGATGAATTCCGGTATCATGCCTACACAAGTTTGCCCCTTTACAAGGAGAAGATAAAGTACCTCCATGACAAGTATATCCACAACAAGGAGTTCAAAGAAGGTGATCTGGTGCTATTGTTCAATTTTCCGGTTAAGGATGTTTCCGGGCAAGTTGAAATCAAAATGGAGTGGGCCCTTTGAAGTAGTGAATGTAACTCCCTTTGGTGCTCTAGATTTGAAAAATAAGAATAATGAGGTTTTTAGAGTCAATGGGCACCGGGTTAAACATTATCTTGGCAAGGTTGATGATGGCCACATTGTAGCGGTTCTTCATTTCAAGTGATTGGTAATCTACGTCGTGCCGCGACGCTAGATCAGGAACTTCTTGGGAGGCAACCCATGTCTTTTTCTTTCTTTTATTTTTCTTCTTTAGATTAGATAGGCTTAGTTTTGTGCTAACCAGTTTTGAAGTGTATGCAGGAATGGGTGTGCATTGCAGTGACTGTGCATGATAAATTTGTCTAAGTGTCAAAATGCATGGTCTCTGAAGTTGGCCTATCAAAATTGCTTAAGGAATTTCGGCCGCTCACATTTTTGTGCGGTCCGCACTGACGCTGCGACCGCACTCAATTTTGTGCAGTCTGCAGCGTGACTTCTCAAGGGAAGGTAAGGAGTGCGGATCGCATCAAAATTATGCGGCCGCACTCAGGTAAAAATCTGGGTCCCACGGGTCTAAGTATAAATAGGGCTTCTCTCCTCTTTTTACACTTTTTCATCTTCTGATCCCTGAAGACTAAGCTTGCCCAGTAAAATTTCCCCATTGCTCTCAAATTGTTCGCTCATTTCATCACCTGCATCTTCATTACTGGTATGTTAATTTCTTCATTAGATTCTTCATCTTTTGTTTTGATTTGTTCTTTGATTTAGGGTTAGTTCCATGCCTAAAAATGTCAATGCTTAGTTGTTTTTGCTTAGAGTCATGTGGGTAGCATATTAAGTGTTAAATGGGGTTTGGGTAAGTTGCTATCCATGCTTAATTGTGCAAACCATGCCTATATTATGTAAAGATCGCATGTACCCTAGTTACAGTGCCTGTGAATTTTGAATTATGCGGCCGCACATATTTTTGTGCGGTCCGCAGTAGAGGCTATGCGGCCGCACAGACTTTTGTACGGTCCGCAACCCTTAGAGTTAGGAAAATTTTGTGCTTGACTTGTGCGGCCGCAATCAAAATTGTGCGGTCCGCAATGGACTTGTGCGGCCGCACTCTTTTTTGTGCGGTCCGCAGTGATGGAACTTTAGAGACCCCGGTAGTCTGAACCTGGGGCTCTGCGGCCTTACTCATTTTTGTGTGGTCCGCAATAGGCAGTTTGCGGCTGCACTCATTTTTGTGCGGTCCGGAGTAGGCAGTCTGCGGCCGCACTCACTTTTGTGCGGTCTGCACTGCCCCTTTTGAGAATGTTTTTCTGCAACTTCCAATCATGTTTATGCATGCATTATGAGATTCAACTGTAACTGATTTCTAGTTCTTATATGTTGCAGAAAATGGTTTGCTCACGAGACAAAGGAGATATGTCAAAAGGGAGGGCAGAACTCTCCCGAGGCCGGGGTCGAGGCACAAGGATTCTCCCTCTAGCAATCCAAAAGGTTATAAGCAAGAAAGCAATAGCAAATAGAGCCCCTAATACCTCGGAGACCAGTGAGTACGTCCTACATGGGGAAGCTTCTGAGGGTAACTCCGCGCAAGCACAGCCGGAAGCCCAATCACAACAAAGACAACAATTCCCTGGGAGATTCCACTTGGTGGATGAGTGCTCATCAGCTGCCAGTTCTTCGGAAGGTTCGAAAGAGGGTAGCCAAGACTCTGACCTCTTCCTCACATGCTCTCACTGCTCCAATAAACTTCGATGATGATGATATGTTCCAGATGATGGGATACTGTAGTGCCGGGGTTGAAAAGATCAAGGAGGCCGGAGATATGGGAGGACAGACCTGCACAAGCACAACTCCAATGTCCTTAGGCAATTTCACGAGCAGAAAGGTTGGAAATGGTTCACCAACAAAGTCCTAGATGCAAATGAGTACCTGGTCAAGGAGTTCTACGCAAATGTTGCTCACATCAAATAGGGGACGAAGGTGAAAAAAGCGCGGAATCTTAAAATCCACTTTGACTCCTGTGCACTAAACACATATGTGGGGTTTGAAGAAGTGGAGGCAGTGCAGTATTCAGAGAAGCTAGCCATGGGTGATGCACTCGTCTATGGTTGGCTGAGATTGTGGCAATCCTAGGGTCAATACTTCTGTGGCTCACAGCAGGGGTTCCAATTGTCCGACCCACCTTAAAAATAAAAGAAAAAGGGTGGAAAACGTTTGTGTGTAGCCGCATTGACCCATGCCTCAATGAAAATATGCTCCCACTTCCTCGTGCAGTTTTGGTGGCCTCGATTATGGCTGGATATCCAATAAAGTTTGGTGCCATCATGTCCGCCAACATCACTCTAGCTGTCCAGAAGGGTGAAAGATCCTATCCATACCTAAACTTCCTCACTGAGTACTTCAAGGATCAAGAAGCCTTTCTCCTGATACCACCTTCAGGGAGCTGACAACCCCAAATTCAAAGGAAAAGCTACTACCTCCACTGGCCAGTCTGAAGAGCCAGCGGTAGTGGTTACTGATTCAGCTGTCGAGCCTTCCACAGTAGCCGGTACTTCCACCGGGACAGCAGCCATGCCACCATCTTCACCTGCCGGCCACCTGCTGCTGCTAGATTATCAGTACCATTGCTAGTGCCAGCTTTCTCTACCTATCCTCAGACTGCGCTGCGAGTCTCCCAGATATTGGCGAGTTCAACAATTAGATGCAGGTAGCTACTACAAAGCTAATTGATATATCCAGTGCTGTTGCAACACAGTCCTCAACCCCAGCAGCCCCAGCAGAGCCATATGTACATGTGGAGGAAGCATTGAAGAAGATTTTGGCTGACCAGAAGACAATCATGGATAAAGTGGAGGCACTGGGGAAAGTTATTGAGGATTTGGGCAAACAGGTCAAGAAGATGCGGAGATATCAGGCATCAAAGAAGTCCGTGGATAAGCTCAGAAAAGAGATTGAGAAGATTACATCCGCCGGTGATCTACCATTGGACCTGCTCATGGAGACAGCACCCCCAGCAACACAGATAGAACTAGAGGCAGCAATTGGCCAGTCTGAGGAGCCGGTTGTGACTTCCCACACTGCTGAGGAGATGATCCAGATGCTCAGCAACCCAGTTATCCCTCAGCCGGGTGATGATGAGATACAGCTTGAGGCTGAGGTCGCTGATGATCCTATGCAGACTGAGACCACATAGGGAGTTCTTTTAACTCTCTACCCTTTCCCCGTTCTTATTTTTGTTAAGCATTGGGGACAATGCTCATTTTCATTTGGGGGTGGTCTATTTTGATTATTTGACATTTGGGTTGTAATAACTCTGATACTATTTTTCTTTCGTCTTTATTTTCCTTTGGTATGTATATATTTTCTCCATTTGATGTAAATAATCATTTCCCTTATGTATATATTCATTTGACTTTGGTTTGTATATTCTTTTATCTCGCTTTCTGTAGTTTATTTCATAGCTTCTTTAGCATGCTTTAGTAGTATTACTTCTTATTTACTTTAGTAGCTTCTTTTTACGTTTGGAATGAACAATAAGGCGTTGGTTTTCTTAATGCCAACCGGGTGGCTCTTTCCAACGATGGATGGCGTGACAACCTTCTTAAGGGGTTGAGTCTGTTTTCATTTATGTTTTGGTAAATATAGTAGTAATGAATAAAAGGGGTCTCAAGCATGCTTCACTTTGTGCCAAAACATTTACCTATGATCGTATGGTCGAAAACAAGTTGTTGGCAGAAAATATCTCTAGTTGTGACTCTTTCGACTCTTGTGTTTACTTAAGAAGTCATCGAGTGGTTCACATCGTGCCATTCTTAGCTAGGGTTGTTGTAGGCCCTCGACTCTATTCTCTTTAGCAATCCAGAAGCGTGAGAGGTGAGATGTTTAGTTACAAGTCCAAGTACCCGTGCTAATGGTCTAGAACTTGCCCTTGTCTAGGCAAATTTCTAAGTGTAGCTTCGCTTGGGAAATAATTGTAGGCTCTCATTGATCCAAATTTAAATTTGAAATCTTCCATAGCCTACCAATGTGATATCCCTAGTCAACCCCTTTGAGACAAAGCCCTTTTTCTTTCAATAACCACGTTACAACCTTTTATTCGTTTTGTAATGACCCTCTCTTGGCACCCGATCTTTCCTTAGTATTCTTGAGAAACAATTGGCAAAAATGTAAGTTTTGGGGATAGACGAGGAGTTTCAAAGTGATAAAAGGTACAAAGAAGAGAAAGAAATGAAGAAAAAGGAAGGCAAAGAAAAAGAAAAAAAAGAACAAAAAGAAAAATGCCAAAAAGAAAGTGAATAAAGTGAAGAGTTGAAGGGAATCCAAGAAGAAAATAAAGGAGGAAAGGCTGAAGTAAATAGAAAAGGAGAAAAATTAATGTCATGCTCAAGAAAGAGTGATGTTACGCCTCTCTAGTTCCCCCGAGGGAGAAGAAAATGACTCAAAGAGTCGAGAAAGTATGAGCCGAAAAGAGAAAATGGAGTGCTTAAGGAAAGATGAAACCGTTCTATTCCAACAAGTCCTACCTTGATCCAAAAGCCTTCATTGCATACCGCAAAAGCCCTACATGATTTCAAGTTTAGTGATCTTACATTAGTGGTGATTTACATGAGGGGCAAGCTTATGGTACTTAAAGTCAGACTTGTGACGTTCTTTTGAGAGAGATGAGCGAACCTTTCACAATCCTTGTTTTGAGTGTTACATTCTAAAGTGGATTTGCTAATGGAGAGTAGAGGAGGAGGATTTTGGGATCCACAATGACCTACATGAAAGAGCGAGCTTCCTTGATGAATAGAGTCAACTCTTGATGCTCTAGTGTCACACTAGAACTATTGTACTCAAAAGGTCAATCATTGCGTTGTTGATAATTCATATGTGTTGTGAGTAATTGTTGGTCCCAATTGATGTGTAATCAATTCACCTTAGGCTAGCTGGAATATCCCTTTTTCTAGTGGAGGTGGGAATTGCCTTATTTGCTTGAGGACAAGCAAAAGCTTAAGTTTGGGGGAGTTGATAAGTAGGGAATTTGACAGCTTATTTGCTCTCTTTTACTTGCGTTTTAGCTAAAAAAATTCTTAAAGGTATTTCCGAAAACTAACGAAATGTTCTTACTTGCAGGAATATTGGGAAACGAGCCAGAGAA
The DNA here is from genome assembly GCF_001879085.1 of Nicotiana attenuata. NCBI lineage: Eukaryota > Viridiplantae > Streptophyta > Magnoliopsida > Solanales > Solanaceae > Nicotiana > Nicotiana attenuata. The sequence continues at coordinate 312,111 of NW_017670272.1, forward strand.
GTCAAAACCAACTCATAAAGGAGTCTAAAGTGAACAAGAACCAAAACAGGGCAAAAAGGCTAGCAGTGCGGCCGCAGAAGGGAGATTCAGAGAGTGGTGTTTTGGCCAACTCAGGGAGTGCGGACCACACTAAAATTGTGCGGCTGTAGGAGATCAAGTGCGGATGCATCCATTATTATATGGTCCGCAGGATAAGATTAGGAGAGCTGGAAAGTAAAGGAGTGCGGCGGTCGCGTAATCCTAAGTGTAGCCGAACCCACTTTTATGCGGACCGCAGAAGCCTGAGGTGCCAAGCCCAAATTCCCAAGATTGCGGACCGCACCCGAATTATGCGGCCACACAACCTTCGCAGGGGCATTTTTGTCAGATATTTTCAGCTTAGTATAAATAGAACTTTTTGTCATTTTTAGGTTAAGTTTAGTTTGCAGAGGTGCACCTGAACGGTTTTCTTTACTTTTTTTGAGTAATTTTGTACTATATTGACTTCTTAACATTAGATTTTCTTTGCTTAATCAATTACTATGCATTCTATCTTAATTTCTTCTTGTATTTCTTTATTTTCATGAGCAGCTAAATCTTTAGCTAGGGTTGTGGCTCAACTCTAGTGTGGGAACTTAATGGGTATTTAATTTTAGGGTTTGTTTGTGATTGGGTTAGTGATATTTAGCCTTGTTTATGCTTAAATTCTAGAATTAATGGATGGAAACATTGATTCATACCTATTTTACCTAGTCTTTACTTGAGAAAGAGAGACTAGGTTTAGGAAAGCTTGGCTCACAAGGAACTGGGCTGAACTCAAGAAATTGATAGCCCCAATTAAAGGGTCAAATCTAGAGATAGTAAGACCCGACTTGAGCATATATCACTTGATTGGTGCAATACCTATTTGGGCTTGAGAAAGCGAAATTGGGCAAAATGACTCAAACTACCGAGAGGTATAGAGTGAGCAATTGCGTGTGATTGCTATATTACAATCCCGATAAATCAAACTTGCCCTATAGTTTACAACCCGCTAGGTAGCAACCTAGGTGAAAGTTACGACCCTCGATCCTTTATCATTTGAAAAACACCCAAAACCAAAAACATTGTCTTCTAGTTTATTAATTGCAATCATTAGCTCAAAGTAGAAATAGAAGCAACCAAAGAACATGTGGAAGTGCATTCTAAGGCACATCATACATTCACACTAGGTAGATACCTAATCCAAGTTCTAACTCCCTGTGGATTTGACCCCGACCTGTGTTGGAATTTTTTATTGCTTCGACCGCCTCACTACCTACAATCTTGGTATGAGTTTGGGCGAGATCAATCGCGTAAGGGAAAAATTGAGACTAAGTGTTTCTTCATTGCGTTCGCGAATACGGGTTCGCATTCGCATAGGTTACTGCATCGAGCATCGCATTCTCATAGGTGTGCACGCGTTTGTATTGTAGAGCTGAGCAAGGTAGGTCTTCATGACATCTTCATCGCATTCGTGATCCTGGGGCCGCGCTCGTGTAGGCTCTTTTCAAGATTGAGCAGTTTGTGCTTCACGATCGCACAACTTATTACATGATTGCGTAGTGTATTTTTAGGGGCAACGCATTTTCTTCTTCGCGATCGCGAGGGTATTTCCGCAATCGCAATTCATTGATTCGCCCAGTGATTATAAAGTACTCTAATTCGAGGGTTTCAGCCGTTTTTGCATTTTGGGAGCTATGGAGCTCGGATTGAGGCAATTCTTTTCACCTTATGAATTGGGGCAAGAGTTCTCTACTCGATTTTGGTTATATTTCATGAATCTATCTGGAATTTAGCGCTTGATTGATTAATTTTAAAGAGGAAATTGGGGGTTTTGGCATAAAGTTTCATAATATAAATTTTTGAGTTTCGAACATCGACTTGGAGTCCGAATTGAGTGTAACTAGTATGGCTGGACTCGTAATTGGATGGGTTGTAGGATTTTGTGAGTTCTGTCGGGTTCCGAGGTGTGGGCCCGGGTGTGATTTTTGGCCGGTTTTAGGTTTTGATTAAGGATTCGATCTTTATCATTTGGAATTATTTCCTTTCACTTTATTTGATGTATTTGAGTTGATTTTGGTTAGTTTTAAGCCGTTCGGAGGTCACTACGCGCGTGATGGCATTTTTAGTGCATCGCTTGGCTTGCTTGCTATTGGAATTGGCTTGTTCGAGTTAAGTAACTCTTCTAAACTTAGTGCTGAGGGTATGAAACCTCGAAAATGTTCTATGTGATTGGTGTTGAGGTGATGCACATATATATATATATAGCACATTTACATATAGCCATAAGGCTTGTAGCGGCGTGCAACCCGATCCATATATATATATATATATATATATATATATATATATATATATATAGCACATTTGAGTTACAAGGGCGAATGCTAGTTTGTACCGCTTGTGGAAGTTGGCTTGACTGTTAAATGGATCGGGTTGACTGAGAGCTACATTGGATGGTATCGAGACTCGCAGTATTTCTATATCATTATGGATTCTAATTCAGTATCAGGAAGGTAAAATGAACAGCTTTAAATTCACAGAAGGTCTCTTCATAGTGGGTATCTCGGTTGTGATACTTTTGGGGTGCTTGAGAAGGGATACAATGATTTATGAACCCTAGGGCGGCGTGGTTTCATTCTAGGGTCTGGTGTGGTGAGTTTGGTTGAGGATTGTTGTATTATGGCAAGGAGGAATATCAATTTAGAGGTAATTTGGAAGGAAATCGGAGAAGTAGGACATCTTGATAGTAGGTTGGATCAACGCTGTCATGGATATGATCGGTTCTTGGGTACTTATGATGTGGCGAGTCTCTAGAGGTGTGTGGTGGTAATGCTCTTGGGTTTTTGGTGACATGCATGGCTGGGTTGAGTTATAGAGAATTAGTCCTGATGGCTTGATTATGTGCAAATGGATTTCAAAGAGTTTTTTATGGTTACTACAACGGTTCGAGGAGTATATTTCCTACTGGCATAAGAAACATGTTATGAATTGGCATTTTCTCCTGGATGAAATTAAATGGAAGGTTTCTAACTGATTGAGTACCAAGTTCGCTGTGAGTCGGAGTGGATTATGAGATTTTTGTACTTTTTATATGATGGAATGATAGATACGGTGTGTTGTGTAGGATTGAGATTTGCATGTGTAAGGTCACGATTCAGTCTTGAAGGGAAGGTCATGAATCCATAAGCAGCATGGACGGTTTCAGATGGCTAAGTGAATGATATTACTATTTGGTATTGCTTGAGAAGAGTGTATATTTTAGAAGGCGCACTGTGTTCTGATTTATGGATACTTCATTGGTATTGTGGTACTCGTCTAGTTGATCGACTGCTGATACTCAGATTTTATGATGTGACATGGATGAATCGGAGAAGCATTCCTCGTGGGATGATCGTGTATGAGAGACGTGTAAGATATTCGGACGGTGGAGTTGGGATCAGATATGGTGATTCATGTGTTCTACAGATTTAGAGACCATGAAAATTTTCAAAAGCAGATTGTTTCGTGGTTGCTGACCGTGAAGATGTGGCCAAAGCTAGCCTGATGATTTTATGTGTTATGATTCGGTCATTGTGGACTTTCGGGTGGTTATTTATCTATTTGTGGATGATCAGAGTTGATTTGGGGCCCAATTAGGATGTGCATTCTACACAAGGTCGTATTGGTGGACTCCGTACTCGTGTCGTTGAGGGATGTACCATTCGATTGGATTTGAGCTTATTCGTGTTTTGATATGCTCTATGAGTTACCCTTCTACGCTATGAGGAGTGTCGCGCCCCCTTTTTCCTCCTCGCGGAGAAGTCCGGGTTTTGATATTCATGGGGGAACAACTCGTTTCCTTTTAGGAATTGGGTATTTGAAGATTCGCCACCTAACGGATTATGGTGCATTAGGGCACCTAGAGTAATTAGCTCGTGTGAGTAGTTTGCATTACCAGAGATTAGGGTAAGGGCTCGAAATAACCTTGAGGGGAGGGTGTTAGGCACCCCTCGCGGTCCACAACAGTGGGTCCCGGCCAAACTTAAACTATATGAATTAGTCATTTTCACAAGTAAACAATTTCAACACATATTTGCAAATAGAGGTAGTTTTCACATTCTGAATACATATATGATCAAGGAAATTCAAATATTGAAAGTAAGAGAGGTTTGGACAACTTACACATGTATATGTAAACAAAATAGGAAGTTTTAAGAATTTAAGCACATAGGGGAATTGAGAAAGGGAAGTCCTAAGTTGATTAGCCTACATGATCATACCCATGCAATGCCCGGTAATCACTCCTCAATGAGGGGCTACACGTGACATTAGCGCGCATGTCATCATATCCTTTTACTACCCATTACCCTCCCCTTAGTGGTTATAAGCGAGTTTAATTAACAACCTCTAAGCGTGCTGCTACCTGTCCCTTCCTTATGGTCCTGGAGGAATTTACGACCTCTAAATCTGGACAGTTCTAGACAACCTAAGGTTTTAAAAGGTAAAAATCTAGGCGTCAAGCAAATAACATGTAGGACAAGCAAATAGGGACAAATAGTTAGAAGGCTCATATTTACCTCCGCATGTATATAGGCAGACAAAGAGCACGTCTAAAACACAGATTTTGAAGAAGTTCAAAAATCCTAAGGACATGATATCTAGATGAGTGTTATAGATACATGATATGCATAAGGAAAGTGGAAGAATCCTAACCAGTTCGCCTACTGGTTTTATAGCCTGTCAAGAATAAGCAGTTTAACACAATCAAACACAGTTTCCAGTTCATATATATAGAGACTGATTACCTAAGGCTTGCCTAGGCGGGGGACTGTGTGAAATCATAACCACAGGAGATGATTAACAGTTTTAAGAAATTGTTCAACCTACGACATGCTATTCTAGATGACAGAAATTATAACATGCGCCTTATTTATGTTTTAAGACATGATGCTTGTGTGTGAGGCTGTTTAAACCTTTTCATAGCAAGTTATTTATTTCAGTCGAAATAGACAAAGTTCAAATAGATGCAAACAAAGTTCCTAAAGCAGGGTATCTAATGCATACATGGTATGACTAGTTTTATTTAAAACGGGATTATTGACCTAATGGCAGGATCTCTATGCGATAATGTTTATGCACAAATCAAAAGTTGGAATAATGGTACATGATATGCAGTATGCTGAAGCAATAAACGTGCATGCCCTAAATCAGGACGTCTAGTGCACAAGTTTGGCATGGTTTGAATGCAAATAGATATAGTAATCCTAGAACATGATTTCTAACGTAGATTTACACAATGTAAGACCTAGAAGCATGTTTTCTACCTAGCTTTACCCACAATACCGTATAACTACCCTCCCTTTTCACTAGTCTCCCCAATATCTGTTTACAATTAATTATTGCAGACCAATGGTTGAATGAATTACATAAGTAAAATATAAAATTGAGCTTTAGGGAGCCTAAAGTAGGCCCAAAGCAAATCCTGGTGTACCAGGCCTTCAATAGTCTCAAATGCCAAGGATTTCATAACCAAGTTCATGTCCAGGTATGTCAGAGTTCCCTAAGGACCCCAAGGATCCCGGGCAGTGCTCACACCCAGACCTTTGTCAAATAAAGACTGATTTATGTGCAGTGTGGAAGAGCCAGCCCTGATATGCTAGAGTTCCGAGAGATCTCAAGGACCTCTAAGCAGTACATATACCAGAGGGGCATGACTTAATAACCTAAGAATAAGTGAGAGTGCTTGACATGATTTGAAAAGGTTTTGGTAAACAGTATAGAGAGGAATCTCAGGAGTGAATAGATTTTCTGAAAAAACCAGTACTAATTTGGTGGTAAAATAGCTTGAGAAAAGTATGAAAAATACTTTCAAGTCAAAACACAAATCACGAAACAACCATATTCAGAAACACTTGGCAAGCAGGTTCCAAACAAGGAGAGAGGGGTTGGGGAAACATAGAATACACCTTAGTGTATAGTGGAGCACAGAAGCAAATAGATATACAAAATTACTAAGTTAGTTACAAGGGTAGGTGATTGAGACATGGAGCAAAGATGTTGGGAACACATAAACCTCAAACACATAACTAGAGTTGCCTTGAGAGACTAGATGACTTAGCAAAGCAGAGTAGGAAAGGACTTAAGTGAACAGACTAGGCAAAACACCACACAAGCATTCATAATGTAGAAATGTTAATCACATATTGAACAAGGCAATATTATGCATGCTAGATAAACAGTAGACAGGCAAGTAAAGTTGAAACATGCAAATCACATACTGAACAAGGCAACACTAGGCATGCTGGATAAAAAGTAAACAGGAGCAGAAAATTAACTCATAACTGATTAACTAAGGCAGTAATGAAACACATACGGTTTAGATTCTAAAATTTAATCAGAGGCATACCAGTTAGAGAAAGAGAAGACAAGATGTAAGACAGGTGTTGTGCAATTTCTAGCCTTGGCTTACAGCCGGCAAGACTAATGAAGATCACAAGTAGCAGGAAGAACAGAGAGCCTTTTTAGAGTATAAGAGTAATGGTGAACTAATGTTCCTCTTGAACTGAGAGTAGAGGAGAGTATATATAGCAGTTTAGGAGCGGAGCAGAGTAAGGTAAAGAAATCAAAACTAAGCAATTAGGGAAATTACAAAATCAATCACACACGAAATCAGTGTAGTCTTCCTTTAATTAAGGACAACTACACAACGGTTAAAGGACAGGAGTCACTTAAGGGAAGAAAATCAAACCAGACCTAAGTAAAGGGGTAAACAAACAGGAGCTTAAATAAGGAAATAATCGCGAAGAATCAGTAACATTACAGGCAATAAGGTAAGAGGAATAATTAAAGTCGTAAACAAGGGAATAAATCAATAATCAGCACATAAATTTTAACCAGGCAAATCAATATCAAAATCCAAAGTAGTACTGACTTAAAGAGAGGAAAAATATCAATTTTCCACAAATAGACGAGTAAGCTAAATAAAACTTCATAAACACACATAAATTAGCCAAGGGATCGACTCAGAAACCCCAGTAGAGATGAACTAGGGTAAAAGTCACAAGATACTGAATTAGACTAAGGGGAAATCATGAAAGTCAAAGCACATCACAAATAATGTAACAAGTAGCTCGGAAAGACTCAGAATCGAAGCAAAAACATAAGAAAAATAGGGCTTTAGCATAAACTAGTTAGGGTCGAAGAAAACTCTTCGAAATCAGTCAAAAACACATAAAAATGGAAGATTAAATACTTAAAATTAGCAAAATGTTTTGAAGAAAGAGATTTTCAGGAAACCCTAGTTTAGAAAAATGGGAAGCCGTTCGAAAATCAGAAGATATTTGTAAAAACTCATGTAAAATAAGTTCAATCCATCTCAGATCTTGTACAGATCTGAGAAGTTCAAAGGACGAAATTAGGGTTTCAAGAAAAATAACATAGAGATGAAGAAGTAGGCTTAGAAATCCATAGGTTTAAGGTAAAATAGGAAGATCTTACTCGAAATCGAACCGGAACAACCTGAAACAGGCAAGAAAGGGCCACAGGTGTAAGCGGACTGACCCTGGTCCCTCGAGGACCTTAGAGATGGCGGTACCAGCATAGGAGAGGCCATTAGAGGCCTGGTGGTGGTGAGAAACCACCATGAATGGCAGTAAACGAGTGACAATGAGGGTGAGTTAGGGTTAAGATTGGAGAGCATTTCAGAGGAGGTGAGGTGAGTGATGGCGGTGAGAGGAGAGAAAATGAGAGCTTTGTGGGGGTCATTAGGGTTTAATTATGGTAGGAAGGTTCTGGGCCGTTGATAAAAAATGATCAACGGCCAGGATTTAACAAGAGTTGGGTCGGGTGGATAAGGGGTTTGGGCCTAGGGTCTATGGGCTGCCTGATAAGGGTATTTGGGCTAGTAGATTTTAGGTATTAAAAGGGTTAAGTTTGAAATAAAAAGGGCTATTTGTTAAATACCCCAAACAATTGATTAAAAATATTTTGTAAAATAATTATTAATTATAAAAATGATTTTTCATGCATGGGAATGTTTTAAAAAATAATTATTTAGTATTCAAAAATATGGAAGACTAGTTTTCTGATAAAATAATACCAGAAAAGTACGCATGGGCCATAATTGCAAAGTTATTGCAGTTATAACCAATAGGTGCCAATTTGGCCATATGTGAAATAGTTTGGATTTAATAGGACCATAAATAATAATATTAAATCAATAAATATTTTAAAACATTTGTGATGCAATTTGTAATTATTTGTATGAAAAATACTAAGATAAATTAATTTAAAAATGTTAAAAATTATGGAAAAATACCAATTGATGCTAACGCGTAGTTTTAAAAGTATATATGATTTCAAAAATATTATAGGGAAAAATTGGGTATCAACAGCTGCCCCTCTTTACCCGGGAAGGGTGAAAGAGTTTTCGGGTAAAGAAATGATGACCAATTTTGACTGGATGGGATGTTTTGAAAGATATAGGCCGGACTCTGGTCTTTGAGCTGCCTACATATCCCTGGTTTTACAGGAATCATGCCATGTGTAGTTCCCGATCCATCGGCGGAATATACCGATGAAGTCATTACAAAAATGGATACGAGATTTCGGGATAGGTGAAAGAATGGTTATGGTTAAGTTTGAGATAGTTGAAGGAACTGGAGCGGTTGCTTACTGGTTACTTGTAAATAAAGAGATACTACAAACATGTATTTGTGCAAAAAAATTTAAACATGATGCAGATTCCCTTTTGGACCATGAAAGTTCTCTTTGGACGGTTAAGGATGACGTCCTCAGACCATGATGTCCTGGGCCATGAATTGTTTAGTGAGGGATTCGCAGGCCTTGAAATGATGTTCTTGAGCCATGAAGATGGTGCCTCAGAACCATGACGCCTTTTAATAATGATATGCAAATTTGAGAGATCCTCATGCCATGGCATGGTGTCTTCCGGCTATGAGGATGATGCCTTTAGACTATGACACATTTGGATAGATTGGCGATATTTCAGCCCATGAGATGCAATAATAATGCTTAACAAGACAAGGCTTAGTCTTGCGAGGTTGAGGGCAGAGCTTAGCCTGAAAAAGGAGCAAATAGATAGTACTGGAATAGAGCAACATTTATGCAAAGATGGACAATGCTTAGTCCCATGCAAATAAAAGGCAGTGCTTAGCCTTGTGCACATATGGAGGCAAGGATTAGCCTCATGCAGGATGCGGGACAGGGCTTAGTCTCATGCAAATATAGAGGCAGGTCTTAGCCTCATGCAAATGGAGATAGAGCTTAGTCTCATGCGGGATGCGGGACAGGGCTTAGTCCCATGCAGATGGATGGCAGAGCTTAGCCTTATACAAATGGAGGCATGGCTTAGCCTCATGCCGGGTTTGGGACAGGGCTTAGTCTCATGCAAATGGAAGGCAGAGTTTAGCCTTATGCAAATATGGAGGCAGGGCTTAGCCTCATCAGGGTTTGGGACAGGGCTTAGTCCCATGCAAATGGAAGGCAGAGTTTAGCCTTATGCAAATATGGAGGCAGGGCTTAGCCTCATGCAGGGTTTGGGACAGGGCTTAGTCCCATGCAAATGGAAGGCAGAGCATAGCCTTATGCAAATATGGAGCCAGGGCTTAGCCTCATGCACGGTTTGGGACAGGTCTTAGTCCCATGCAAATGGAAGGCAGAGTTTAGCCTTATGCAAATATGGAGGCAGGGCTTAGCCTCATGCAAGATGCGGGACAGGGCTTAGTCCCATGTGAAGAACAAATAGCAAATAAGGGTGGAATGTTTCTTAGCTAGGGATATGTTCAGTGTCTGGTGGCCCATTTGATACTGATTTTGCTTCAGGTATATGTTTGCGAATGCTATCGCTACGTCAGATGCGCCTACGCTCAAAGAAAAATTGTAAGTTTCGTAAGGGGAGGTTGGTTCGTGCCTTCGTTTGCTGGCCTTGCTCTGCTCCGTTCTGGAGGCCTTGTTTGAGTTTCCCTATGTAACACCTGACTGTTACGGAAATAGAGCTTTCGAAAATATGCAATAATTGAAAAAAATAGAGCCATAGTGAAATATCAAGTAATTCTAGATGCACTAGTGACTGTAGCACATTTCGGAGACATCACAGCTTTCTCGTGTTGGAATTTTGAGGGTCCTCCTCAAAATGCTGCCCCAGTTTGGTAGATGATCCTTCGACCATCTGCGAAACTTGTTGAACCTTCTTCGGAATTTTGAGGATCCTTCTCAAAATTCTGCCCAAGTTTCTTAACCAATTTCTGGCTTTCTGGCATGCAATGGCGTTGGCTGGACTTGCTCCGGAATTTTGAGGGTCCTCCTCAAAATTCTGCCCCAGTTTCTGATATTGGGGGGAAATGGAAATTTTATTATGATATGACCGAACCCACAGGGCTGCCTACGTATCCCCTCTTAAACGGGAATCAGGTCAAGCGTAGTTCGATTACATCATGTGAATGTGAAACATCTAAGCATAATATCTTTTAACTGCATCTGAATTGATTGGTTTTGGCCAAATTTCTCCGTCCATTTCTGCAAGTATGAGAGCTCCTCCTGATAGCACCCTATGAACCATATAAGGACCTTGCCAGTTGGGAGAGAATTTCCCTTTGGCTTCATCTTGATGTGGGAAGATCTTCTTCAGCACCAACTGTCCTGGTGCAAATTGCCTTGGTTTGACCCTTTTGTTGAAAGCTCTGGACATTCTGTTCTGATAAAGCTGACCGTGACTTATTGAGTTCATTCTTTTGCTATCTAGAAGGGCAAATTGTTTGTAGCGGCTGCTTATCCATTTTGCATCACTGAGTTTGGCTTCCTGTATGATTCTTAAAGAAGGAACCTCTACCTCGGCTAGGATGACAGCTTCTGTACCATAAACCAGCATGTAGGGGGTTGCCCCGATTGATGTTCGAACTGTAGTGCGGTATCCCAACAAAGCAAAGGGTAGCTTCTCGTGCCATTTTTTGTGGTTTTCTACCATCTTCCTTAGTATCTTCTTGATGTTTTTGTTGGCAGCTTCTACGGCTCTACTCATCTGCGGCTCAGTATGCTGTGGAGTTCTTGTGCTTGATTTTGATAGTTTCACACATAGCTTTCATCAGATCATTGTTGAGATTGGCGGAATTATCAGTGATAATGGACTTGGGGACTCCGAATCGGCAAACAATACAATCCTTGACAATGTCTACGACGACTTTCTTGGTTACAGTTTTGTAGAATGCAGCCTCTACCCATTTTATGAAGTAATCAATGGCTACCAGAATAAACCTGTGCCCGTTTGAAGTGGTGGGCTCGGTAGGACCGATGACATCCATTCCCTAGGCAGCGAATGGCCAAGGTGAGCTTGTTGCATTGAGCTCATTTGGCGGCACATTATCATATTGGCATGCACTTGACATTGGTAACATTTGCAGACATACTCGACGCAATCTGTCTCCATAGTCATCCAAAAGTAACCGGCCCTAAGTATCTTCTTGGCCAAGACGAAACCATTCATATGCGGGCCGTAGGTCCCTGCATGTATATCCTCGAGTAGTTTAGAAGCTTGTTTTGCGTCGACACATCTTAGCAACCCCAAATCAGGATTTCTTCTGTACAAGTTTCCTCCGTTGTGGAAGAAGTGATTGGACAATCTTCGGAGTGTGCGTTTTTGAATGTGGTTCTCATGCTCCGGGTATTCTCCTTTCGCCAAATATTCCTTGATGTCATGGAACCAAGGCTTCCCGTCTGTTTCTTCTTCGATGTGGGCACAATACGCCGGTTGGTTATCAATTCTCACTGGGATGGGATCGATGAAATTCTTGCCCGGCTGCTGTATCATAGATGACAAGGTGGCCAAAGTATCGGCAAACTCGTTCTGAATTCTGGGAACATGCCGAAACTCTATCTTTGTGAACCTTTTTCTCAATTCCTGCACATGGTACAAATATGGAAATATCTTGGAATTCTTGGTGGCCCACTCTCTTTGTACCTGGTGTACAAGCAAATCTGAATCACCGATTAACAACAGCTCTTGAATATTCATGTCGATTGCCATATTGAGTCCTAGTATGCAGGCTTCATATTCTGCCATGTTGTTTGTGTAGGAAAATCTGAGTTTAGCAGATACTGAATAATGTTGACCCGTTTCTAATACCAACACTGCTCCAATGCCCACTCCTTTGAAATTCGCAGCTCCGTCGAAGAACATCCTCCAACCGTTGTATGCTTCGGCATTGTCCTCCCCTATGAATGACACCTCTTCATCAGGAAAATACGTTTTCAAGGGTTCGTATTCTCCTCCCACCGGATTTTCAGCAAGATGATCTACCAATGCTTGTCCTTTGACCGCCTTTTGAGTTACGTAGATGATATCGAACTCACTCAACAGTATCTGCCACTAGGCTAACTTTCCAGTCGGCATGGGTTTCTGAAATATGTACTTCAAAGGGTCCATCCTGGATATGAGGTATGTGGTATAGGCACAGAAGTAATGCCTTAATTTCTGGGTCGTGCAGGTCAAAGCACAGCAAGTGCGTTCCAGCAGAGAGTACCGTGCTTCGTAAGGTGTGAACTTCTTACTCAAGTAGTATATGGCTTGCTCCTTTCTCCCTGTCTCGTCATGTTGTCCCACAACACATCCGAAGGCTTCATCCAATACAGATAGATAGAGTAGCAAAGGTCGTCCTGGCTCTGGCGGGACCAAGACTGGTGGTGTGGATAGGTACTCCTTGATTTTGTCGAAAGCTTTCTGACAATCCTCTGTCCAGCTTGTTTCGGCATCTTTCCTCAGCATCTTGAAGATGGGTTCACATATGACTGTGGACTGCGCTATGAAGCGACTAATATAGTTGAGACGTCCTAGGAAGCTCATCACATCCTTTTTGCTCCTAGGTGGTGGTAACTCTTGAATAGCCTTAACTTTAGACGGGTCCAGCTCGATCCCTCGACAACTGACAATGAATCCCAGTAACTTTCCTGCGGGAACCCCGAATGCACACTTTACGGGGTTCAATTTTAAGTTGTACCTCCTTAACCTGTCAAAGAACTTTCTCAAGTCTGCTATGTGATCCGCGACCCTCTTGGATTTGATAATGACGCCATCCACATACACCTCTATTTCATTGTGTATCATATCATGGAAGATGGTTGTCATGGCTCTCATGTAGGAAGCCGCAACATTCTTTAGGCCAAATGGCATCATCTTGTAGCAGTATACCCCTCATGGTGTAATAAAAGCTATTTCTCTGCGTCTTCTTCATCCATCTAGATCTGGTGATAACACGCGAAGCAATCTACAAAGGATTGGAGTTCATGATTGGCGCAATTGTCGATCAGGATGTGTATGTTTGGCAGTGGAAAGTCGTCCTTGGGACTTGCTCTGTTTAAGTCTCCATAGTCAACACATACTCTGACTTTACCATCTTTCTTCGTAACTGGCACAATGTTGGCTAACCAGGTTGGGTACTCAACCACCCTGAGCACTTTGGCTTTGATCTGCTTAGTAACTTCCTCCTTGATTTTCAGGCTCATATCTGGTTTGAATTTTCTGAGTTTCTACTTCACTGGCGGACACATGGGATTGGTAGGAAACTTGTGAGCCACTATGGACATGCTCAAACCGGTCATGTCATCATATAACCATGTAAAAATGTCCTCATACTCCTTTAAGAAACGAATGTATTCTTCTTTCTCTGTTGGTGACAAGTGAATGCTTATACGAGTCTTTTTGACGGTTTCGGCGTCTCCCAAATTCACTGCCTCAGTTTCGTCTAGGTTGGGCTTAGGCTTATTCTCAAAGTTTTCAACCTCCCTGACAACTTCCTCAGGTATTTCATCTTCTTCATCCGAATCACTACCCTCATATTATGTTCCCTCATTACATGTTACAGTCACCGGTTCATCAGGAAAAGTAATAATAACTTTGTAGAAAGAAAAAGTGTATTAAATAATAATGAATAATAAAGAGCAATGCCTTTGATTAAAACTGAAAAACATCCAGACAAGTACGGCTCGATGAATCGAGCATTTATTTTGAAACAAGTAAGTCTTTAAAACCAAATTACTGAAAATCTTAGATGCCTAGAATGGCTATAGAAATAAAATCTGCCAAGCTACCCAGGGACTCGGCGGGCCTGGGATGGTGTGGCGGTCCAGTTCTTGAGAACAGCTCCTTTTTCCACAATCTGAATAGTGAGGCCTTCTTCTTCCTCCTCCTCCTCAATTATTGCACTGCAGTCCATGTCTTCATCCTCCAAGAATAGATTCCTCAGCCCATCTAATGCTTCTTCTTCTGTGGTTCCCTATATTGTATCAGCCTGATGAAAAGCTTGATCCAGATGTGGCACTGGTTGCTCGAGAGGCTAATAAGGTCCACGCCATGGAGGTGACCAATCATTATACTCTTGCCATGTGTACTGGTATCCGAGCCCGAAAGTAGTACCATGACCCTTCAGCTGTATTGGTTTGGTAATACCCTAGATATTCCTCCCAAGTCCTTTGCCGGGCTCATACCCAGACCATGCTAGTATGCTTTCTATTTTGTTGCTCTACCACTTGTCTTTCTCAATGGCATTGACACGTTCGATGTGATGATAGGTTTCTCCTCCTAGACTTCTTCTGTTTCCGATAACCGGGATGGTTTGACTGGTTTAAATGGGGTTACTCCCGTCCTCGTGAATGATCACCTCTTGATGGTTCCATTCAAACTTTACTGCCTGATGCAAAGTTGATGCCACGGCCCCAGCGGCGTATATCCATGTCTCCCTAACAGAAGATTGTATGAAGCTGATATGTCAAGCACTTGGAATTCAACGTCGAACTAAGTTGGCCCCATCTGCAGACAAAGATTAATTTCTCCAATGGTAGCTCTCTGAGACCCATCAAAAGCCTTCACGTTCATCATCCCTTTTCGTATCTCGTATTGGCCCTTGCCCAACCTCTTCAGTGTTGTCAATGGACAAATATTGAGACTGGATCCTCCATCAATCAGAACCCTGGTAATGAAGTAATCTTCGCATTGCACTGATGTGCAGTGCCATGTTGTGATTCAAACCCTAAAGCGGCAACTCATCCTCGTGGAAAGTGATTTTGTGACTTTCCAACACCTGTCCTACCATGTTAGCCATTTCTCCACTTTTGATGTTATTGGGCACATAAGCTTCACTCAACACCTTCATCAAAGCATTCTTGTGCGCCTCTGAATTTTGCAACAGTGCCAGTATGGATATCTGAGCTGGAGTTTTGTTCAAATGATCGATGACGAAGTATTCCTTTGCTTGTACTTTCCTCCAAAGGTCATCTGGCCCTGTTTCAATGACAGGCTGCTTGGTAGTGGCATCCTTACTTGGCCCTCCCAAGTGTTCAGGTATATAGATTCTTCCGGTCCTAGTCATTCCTTGTGCAACATCGGATTCTCCATCTTTGCCTTTCCTTTTTGCCCATCTTCGGCAACATAATCCCAGGGTACTGCTTTTGAATTGAAAGGAGGTGTGGTTGATACTGTCACTGTGAAAGGTGTGGCCACTTCTACTTCAAATGGAACAGGGGTGGCCACAGGTGGAGCTACCTCTACTTCAAATGGAACTGATGCAGCTACCTCAACCCCGATTGGGGACTGAGTCCGCACTACAATAGGAGTAAGTGTGACTGGGGGTTTGAAGTCATCGGCTTCTCGAATAAGCCCAATCGACCCCTCAGGATCCCATTCTTCGTCCATCTCTATCACATGTATCCTATCTCTCTTATGATCTGGAAGAGGGTTGTTGTGGACATTGGGTGCGACTTCTTTCACCTATATGACCTTGTTGCTGATCAGTGTCTGGATTTTATCTTTCAATGTTCGGCACTCGTCAATGGTGTGCCCCTTCATACCGGAATGGTACGCACAGCTTTTGTTTGGGTTGACCCATTGGTATGGATTCTCTAATGCCAAAGCGGGAACATGGGTGATGTAACCAGCAACTTTCAACCTTTTATTCAGCTGGTCGATGGGTTCAACAATAGCGGTGTATTGTCTGGGAGGCTTGCGGTCAAAATTGGGTCGTGGTCTTGGATAATTTTGGCGAGTTGGAGGTGACTAGAAATGAGATGGTTGGGAATTATAGGTATGATAGACAGTGGCTAGTTGGGAATATCTGGGAGATGATGGTTGATATGTGGGTGGTGGTGCTTGGTATGTGGGTGGAGGTGTTTGGTATGTGGGTGGAGGTGTTTGATATGTAAGTGGAGATTTCGGGCCTTGAGCCACCATTACTGCCCCAACGTGTTTCTTTTTTGATATGCCGCCTGACTTTAATGCCTCAAAGTTTGTTACCATCCCACTTTTGATGCCTTCTTCGATCCTTTCCCCAAGTTTGATGATGTCAGAGAACTTGTGGTTTTCGATGACCATCAACCTCTCATAGTATTGCAGATCTTGTGCTCTGACGAAGAATTTATTCATCTGTTCCTCGTCCAAAGATGGCCTGACTTTGGCAGCTTCTGACCTCCAACGAGTAGCATACTCATGGAAAGTCTCGGAGGGCTTCTTCTTGAAGTTCTGAATGTAGAAAACATCTGGTGCATTTTCTGTGTTGAACCTGAATTGGTCCATGAAATCTGATGCCATACTCACCCAGTTGGAGCATTTCTTAGGGTCCTGGCTGATGTACCAGGACAAAGCATCTCCCATAAGACTACTCATAAAGAGTTCCATCCGGATCTTTTTATCCTTTCTGACCCTAACAAGCTTGTCACAATAGGTCCTCAGATGAACCCTGGGATCACCTGTACCGTCAAACATTTCGATCTTGAGAGGTTTGTAACCCTCCGGCAGTTCTACATCCGGCTGTATGCATAGGTCTTCATAGATTAAACCTTCTATCCCTTTGCCTCATGCGACACCCTGAACTCGACTTGTCAACTTCTTGAGTTCTTCAGCCGTGTTCTTGAGAGCAGGTCCTTCTCAGCGGATTCTGGTGTATAGGAAGTTGGTTGGATAGAGTGAGGTACGGTTTCCACGTATATAGGGTTATTCTGGTGGGTGTCGGGGACTTGGGTGTAGTGATGGTCATTGGTTGAGTTTTGAGGATCGGGAATGGGTTGTGGTGTGTTCTGGGGAGTGTGATAAGTGGCGGTTGGTGGGTACTGAACTGGTTGATGGTGGTGTTGTGGCGGAGTTGGTATCGGTAAGGGATTGAGATTTTGAGGTGGGGTTGCATATTGATGTGGTGCAGGAGGGTATTGTGGATTTTGGTTTGGTGTGTTTTGAGGAGGTGCTGGGTTCTTTGTGTTTTGTTGGTTAATGTCGGGGACATTCAGGGTGAGGGATAGGTTTGCCAAGTTACGGACCTGCTCAAGCTCTCCCTGTAGCTCCAGTATCTTTTGTTCCAACCTCAAAACTAAATCATTTGGTGCCGGAGTACTCCGTCCGTCTGAAGTTTTTGCATTTTCCATATTCTCTTTTCGAATACCACTTAAATCGTCCATTTTAGCTTTCCCTTTGCTCTTTGTATTACTTAGAGGAGGAGGGGGTGGAGGGCCTCTAGATCTGGTGTGATACGCTGATGATGCCAGTATGAGCGAACCAACCTTAGGGGATCGGAATAAAGAATAAAGAAAAACAAAAAGGTAAACAAGTCAGTAAGGATTCTGAAATGTTTGCAATATTTAAACACATATTGCGTGAATGTAAATTCGCGTCCTAATTTGGGAGCCCCGTTGTGCCCGAGGTAGGCCTAGCGACAAATAAATTTGGAGAAATTTAGTGCTAATAATTGCCTCATCTCATTAATGTAAAAGTAAACGACCCAAAATGATAATAAATAAGATAATGTTGCTAGTGGCACTTGGCCTTATTACATTTAAAATGAAAGCAAGTAAATCTAATCTACTTGGCCCCAGAAGGACCCTCTCCAGACCGGATGCTGTTGTCGATCAACTCTCCCAGCTCGCGCAGGTTCAACAGTAGGAATGCCCTTGCCAAATGCCCTCATTCATTTCCTTCAGCGTTTCTGGCATTTCCTAAGACTCGTCTCACATGATTTTGGTCACTTGAGGAAGATCCCTCCACCAATCTAGAAGAAGTTAAGGTATGCTACTGACCATATCGAATCTGGGGACTTCATGCCTCATTTTCTGCAAAACAAGAGAGAGTTAGGCCCTTTCCCTCTCCAGGTTCGTCTATTTATATAGTAATGATTAGCATATTGGCACTTATTTCTCCAAATTAATGCACACAATCGTGTTTACATCCGTTGGGATATTGGAAAACCCAATGGACTTTTGGACGAGGCTTGTCTTAAAGGATTATTATGCGGACAACATATTAACATGTATAGTTAATCAGTGTAAGGCTGCTGTAGAGGTCTAGACTGGCACCCTCAAGCGGACAACTTGAGGGGAAAGGCATGGAACCGTCGAACGCACCGCTGATCGACTAGTTTTGCCGCAAATACGCCTTTCCGAAATTAAATGGTGATATATAGGAAGAGCGCAAACACTCATCAAGCGTTGCTATGGGATTGATTACGCACGAATGGAATGTGATGTTGAGAATGATTTATGCAACAATAAATAGCATGTTGTCAAGTATTTGCACGTAAGAGAAATAATAAATGTAGTATTTAAATAATTGAAAGATAGTTGCGGAAAAAGAAAACAAAGAGACAGGTGGATAAAGCATGCTTGGACTAATTCATAAAAATAAGTTCGTTATGGTAAGAGCCTAGAATATCCCCAGCAGAGTCGCCATGCTATTGCGCCCCCTTTTTCCTCCTCGCGGAGAAGTTCAGGTTTCGACATTCATGGGGGAACAACTCGTTTCCTTTTGGGAATTGGGTATTTGAAGAGTCGCCACCTAACGGATTATGGTGCGTTAGGGCACCTAGAGTAATTAAATCGTGTGACTAGTTTGCATTACCAGAGATTAGGGTAAGGGCCCGAAATAACCTTGAGGGGAAGGTGTTAGCCACCCCTTGCGGTCTACAACGGTGGGTCCCGGCCGAACTTAAAATATATGAATTAGTCATTTTCACAAGTAAACAATTTCAACACATAGTTGCAAATAGAGGTAGTTTTCATATTCTGAATACATATATGATCAAGGAAATTCAGATATTGACAGTAAGAGAGGTGTGGACAACTTACACATGTATATTTAAAGAAAAAAAGGAAGTTTTGAGAATTTTAGCACATAGGGGAATTGGGAAAGGGAAGTCCTAAGTTGATTAGCCTACAGGATCATACCCATGCAATGCTTGATAATCACTCCTCAACGAGGGACTACACGTGACATTAGCGTGCAGGTCACCATATCCTTTTACTACCCACCCTCCCCTTAGTGGTTATAAGCGAGTTTAATTAACGACCTCTAAGCGTGCTGCTACCCGTCCCTTCCTTATGGTCCTGGAGGAATTTAGGACCTCTAAATCTGGACAGTTCTAGATAACCTAAGGTTTTAAAGGTAAAAATCTAGGTGTCAAGCAAATAACATGTAGTGTAAGCAATAGGGACAAACAGTTAGAAGGCTCATATTTACCTCCGCATCTATATAGGCAGACAAACAACACGTTTAAAACACAAATTTTGAAGAAGTTCAGAAATCCTAAGGACATGATATCTAGATGAATGTTACAGATACAGGATATGCATAAGGAAAGTGGCAGAATCCTAACCAGTTCGCCTACTGGTTTTGTAGCCTGTCAAGCTTAAGTAGTTTAACACAATCAAACGCAGTTTCTAGTTCATACAGATAGAGACTGATTACCTAAGGGTTGCCTAGGCAGGGGACTGTGTGCAATCATAATCACAGGAGATGATTAACAGTTTTAAGAAATTGTTCAACCTACGACATGCTAATCTAGATAGCAGAGATTATAATAGGTGCCTTATTTATGTTTTAAGACATGATGCTTGTGTGTGAGGCTGTTTAAACCTTTTCATAGCCAGTTATTTATTTCAGTCAAAATAGACAAAGTTCAAATAGATGCAAACAGAGTTCTTAAAGCAGGGTATCTAATGCATACATGGTATTACTATTTTTATTTAAAGCGGGAATATTGACCTAATGGCAGGATCTCTATGAGATAGTACTTATGCACAAATCAAAAGTTGGAATAATGGTACAAGATACGCAGTATGTTGAAGCAATAAAAGTGCATGCCCTAAATTAGGATGTCTAGTGCACAAGTTTTACATGGTTTGAATGCAAATAGATATAGTAATCCTAGAACATGATTTCTAACGCAGATTTACACAATGTAAGATCTAGAAGCATATTTTCTACCCAGCTTTACCCACAATACCGTATAACTATCCTCCCTTTTCACTAGTCACCCCAATATCTGTTTACAATTAATTATTACAGACCAATGATTGAATGAATTACATAAATAAAATATAACATTGAGCTATAGGGAGCTTGAAGTAGGCCCAAAGCAAATCCTGGTGTACCAGGCCTTCAGTAGTCTCAAATGCCAAGGATTTCGTGACCAAGTTCATGTCCAGGTGTGTCAGAGTTCCCTAAGGATCCCAAGGATCCCAGGCAGTGCTCACACCCAGACCTTTCTCAAATAAAGACTGATTATGTGCAGTGTGGAAGAGCCAGCCCTGATATGGCACAGTTTAGAGAGATCTCAAGGACCTCAAAGCAGTACACATACCAGAAGGGCGGGACTTAATAACCTAAGAATAAGTGAGAGTGCTTGACATGATTTGACAAGGTTTTGGTAAACAGTATAGAGAGGAATCTCAGGAGTGAATAGATTTTTTGAAAAAACAAGTACTAATTTGGTGGTAAAACAGCTTGAGAAAAGTATGAAAAACACTTTAAAGTCAAAACATGTTGGCCAAAGTAAAGCTGTAGTTTTGAAGACTGACAAAAGAACTCAGACATGGACCAGGTCCATCTTATGAAGCACAGTCATGATCAACCCAAACATGTGAGATGCACGTGAAGGAGATAAATCTAACTTATCAGAAGTAATATCTCTTGATCTGATCGAAATGGTTGCATATTGGATATGGAGAGAAAGACTCCTTACACGAAGAGAACTCAGTTTTGAAAGAGGATAGTGTTAGAGTATGAATTCAACTAGAACTCTTCTACCATAGAAGAGTAGCGTCTGTATCCCAGTCAATCTC
This sequence comes from Nicotiana attenuata, assembly GCF_001879085.1. Taxonomy (NCBI): domain Eukaryota; kingdom Viridiplantae; phylum Streptophyta; class Magnoliopsida; order Solanales; family Solanaceae; genus Nicotiana; species Nicotiana attenuata. The sequence goes on from NW_017670272.1 coordinate 333,198, forward strand.
TAATTACTAACCTATTACATATCAGTGTTGTTCTCTTTTACAGGTAATGCACATAAGTAGAAGTTAAACGTGAATTGAGAGCAAAATAGCAAGGCAATTTTGCAAGCAATTTATGTGTGATTCAAGCATGCAATCCTGAAGCTACTTGAACAAGATAGAAGAAACAGTTCCAAGTGTCTATCTTTTATTTTAGTTCAATTGTAGTAGGTGATATTACATTGCACCTTTCAGCTTTTGTAGAACAGTTGAGGCTATGTACCACAACGGGATTAGAGTTAATCCTAGATTTACAAAGGAGTTTTTGTAAATGCAGTTTTAGCTCAGTGATTTTAGTGGAAGATTGGGAAAATCCTACTGAGTAGTAGGTCGTGGTTTTTTTTACCTTTTGATCCAGCTGTTTTCCACGTAAAAAGCTCTGTGTTCTTTATTTTCTTTACTTATTATTCCGCAAACAGTAGTAGTTGGAACAATAGAAGAACCAGGTCCTTCTATTATCAAGTTAAGCAAAAATTGGGTACCACACAAATCACCCCCCCCCTCTTGTGTGGTATTAAAGTATAAAACATCAATTGGTATCAGAGCAGGTTATCCTTGAAGAGATTAACACCTTAGGAAAAGATCAAGATGAGTGCACCACCTGGAAACTGGGAAGGGCAATCCACTACTAGGCTCCCACTCTTTAATGGTTAGTACTATTCTTGGTGGAAGAACAGGATGAGAGACCACATCATAGGAGAAGACTATGAACTCTAGGACATAGTCACTGATGGTCCCCTAGCTACCACAAAGAAGAATGCTGAAGGAGTGGACGTGCCAAAGACAAGAGCTGACTGCACTGCTGAAGATTTGAAGAAATGGGAAAAGAATGGCAAGGCCAAGAAATGGCTTGTGTGTGGACTAGGTCCAGACGAGTACAGCAGGATTCAAAGTTGTACCACTGCTAAGGAGATATGGGACACTTTACAAGTGTCTCATGAAGGAACTCCTCAAGTAAAGAGATCAAGAGGAATACTGCTATATTCTCAATATGAGAATTTCACTATGAAGGAAGGAGAAACTATCCAGGAGATGTACACAAGGTTCATAACACTAACAAATGAACTTAAATCTCTTGGGAGAATTATCCTTGAAGAAGACAAGGTTGAGAAAATCTTGACAAGGGTCTTACCAGTAACTTGGGAAAGCAAAATCACTGCTATTCAAGAATCAAAGAACATTGCTACTCTCAAGTTGGATGAACTGATTGGAAATCTCACTGCCTATGAACGTAGAAGGCAAACCATGAAAATGGATGCACCCAAGAAGGAAAGGAGTTTGGCTCTCAGAATAGCTGAAGGTGCAGATCTAGAGGATGATGAAATGGCAATGATCACAAGAGATTTCAAAAAGTACCTGATGAGAGGAAAAGGTTCTTCAAGAGGTACAACCTTCAAAAAACCAAGGGCTCTTGAGAAACAGACCAACGAGGGCTGCTACAAATGTGGCAAGACTGACCACATGATCAAGAATTGTCCTCAGTGGGAAATTGAATGGAAGAAGGAAAGGGCTGAACGAAGAAACAGGAAGAAGGAACAGGTTCAACCCAAAAGGAACAATATGGTTGCTGCTTGAGGAGAAATGTCAGATGAGGATTCAGAAGATGAAGCTGGAGATGAACAAGAAATTATGGCCATCGGAGAATTAGATGATGAACAAGAGGTAAGTGTCCTCTTCTCAAAGACAAGATTAAATTTCTGTCTAAAGAAAGGTTATCTGAATTATTGCTAGACTTCATCGATGAGTCTGAGATAATTAACAATGAGAAGAAAAAACTTTCTAGGGAGTGTGTGATCTTAAAAGCCAAGTGCAAAAATCTAGAATCTAGGGCTAATGAGAGTGACAGTAAAAATGCTGAGTTGAAGAACCAGGTTCTTGAACTTGACACCAGTGTCTTAGAACTTAGGTCTGAAAATTTAAAACTGAAATTAGGAACAGGTAAGAAGAAAGCTGATCACACACATATTACCTTAGAAGAAAATCTAGGAAAAATGAAGGATGAGTTGTACAAGAAAGATGAACAAATAAGAGTCTTAAAAGAAGACCTAGGGAAGGTAAAGCATGAACTAGACAGAACTTGCAAATGGAATAAGGCTTCTGATGCACTATCCTGGCTACAAGAACACCACAGTAGCAACAAGAGAGGACTTGGCTATGGGACCCAAGCACCTAAGTGGGACCCCAAAAGCAAGTACATCACTCTTCTTGAAAACAAGATCTGCACACACTGTGGCAAGACTGGTCATTACAAAAATGAATGTAATGCAAAAGAAAAGGCCAGTCAAAAGAACAAAACCTTTGTTCAAGAGAAAAATAGGCTGCCTGGGTGGGCCAAAAGGAATTTAATTTACCCCTTTGCCTATAGAAAGGGACCCAAACTAGTTTGGGTTCCTAAGACTAACCTCTGATTTCTTTTTGCAGGTCCAAGTGAAGGGAAGTAGCCAAATATGGTACATGGATAGTGGCTGCTCAAAACATATGACTGGAAGCAAGTTCCTTTCACTTGAGGACTTAAAAGGAGGTAATGTCTCCTTTGGAAATGGGAAGAAAGGTGAGATTATTGGGGTTGGAAAGGTAGGTAAGACAGACTCACATTCCATTGAGAATGTCTACTTGATAGATGGATTGAAATATAGCCTAATCACTGTATCACAACTGCGTTACAGAGGTAACCTTGTAGCATTTACCTCTACCAAATGTTTTGTGATTGATCTTACCACTGACAAGAATGTTTTGCAGGGAAAAAGAGTTAACAATATTTACATTGTAGATTTGTCCACTCTTTCAGAAAATGAACTCACTTGCTTGAGTGTGTTGGACAATGATCCCCGCCTGTGGCACAAAAGACTTGGTCATGCAAGTCTGAATCAACTCAACAAATTAGTCTCCAAGGACCAGGTGATAGGGTTACCTAACATCAAGTTCAAGGAAGACAAAGTTTGTGAGGCTTGTGCAAGGAGGAAGCATGTAAGATCATCTTTTAAAAGCAAGAAAATGGTAAGCACAACCAGGACGATGGAACTGGTTCATATGGATCTCTGTGGTCCAATAAGAACATTGAGCAGAGGTGGTAAGAAATATATGATGGTACTTGTTGATGATTATTCTAGGTTTACCTGGGTATTGTTTTTAACATCTAAGGATGAAGCATTTGATATGTTTACTGCCTTTGTTAGAAAAACTCAGAAACAACTAGGTAATCAACTTGCATCAATCAGGTCTGATCATGGAACTGAATTTGAAAATGCTAAGTTTGCTGAATTTTGTGATGAGCATGGTATATATCATAGCTTTTATGCCCCTAGGACTCCTCAACAAAATGGAGTAGTTGAAAGGACTCTTGAATATATGGCTAGGACTATGCTTCTTTCTAGTAAACTGCCCCATAGCTTCTGGGCAGAGGCTGCAAATACTGCATGTTACATTATTAATAGATGCATGACTAGACCTCTTGTAGAGAAGACTCCGTATGAGTTACTTAAAGGGAGAAAACCAAATATATCCCATCTTAGGGAAATTGGATGCAAGTGCTGTGTGCACAATAATGGTAAGGACTCCCTAGGTAAGTTTGATCTCAGAAGTGATGAGGGGGTATTCTTGGGATATTCTTCACATCACAAAGCTTATAAAGTGTACAACAAAAGAACTTTGTGTGTAGAAGAAAGTGTACATATGGTTTTTGATGAAACCAACATTCTTTCTGAGAGATAAGAACATGAAGATGAAGCTATTGGGCTGGTAAAAGAATTGAGTGAAGTCTCAACTCAAGTCAAAGATGCACCAAAAGAAGGAACAGGTGATGGAATAGGTTCTTCCATCCAGGGCAACCTGACAGGGGGAACTGAACAAAGAAGAACTGAAACCAATCCCCTAAAGGAACATGTTCATGACCCTGTTCCTCAGCAACAGAACATGGGAGAAACATCAAGCAGAAATCAGTTGGTTGTGAAACCTCACAAGTATCAAAGTTCTTATCCTATTAAGAACATAATCACTGATCCAACATCTGGAGTTAAAACTAGATCACAATTAAAGAATCTGTGTGCTATTGATGCTTTCCTATCTCTTATTGAACCTAAAAATATTGCTGAGGCTTTGCAGGATGTAGATTGGATAAATGCAATGCAAGATGAACTAAATCAATTTGAGAGAAGTCAAGTTTGGCATCTGGTTCCAAGACCCAAGGACAAATCAGTAATTGGCACTAAATGGGTCTTCAGAAACAAGCTTGATGAACATGGAACAGTTACAAGGAACAAGGCAAGACCGGTGGTCCAAGGTTATAGCCAAGAGGAGAGCATTGATTATGATGAGACCATTGCTCCAGTTGCAAGACTGGAGGCAATAAGACTCCTCATAGCCTTTGCAGCACACATAGAATTCACTCTTCATCAGATGGATGTCAAAAGTGCCTTCCTGAATGGTTACCTAAAAGAAAAAGTGTTTGTCAAACAACCTCCAGGGATTGAGAGAAAGAGTGTCCAAAACATGTGTACAAATTAGACAAGGCTCTCTATGGACTCAAGCAGGCTCCTAGAGCATGGTATGAACGACTGTCCAAATTCCTGCTTGAACGTGGCTACAAAAGAGGTAAAATTGACAGTACTCTATTCCTGAGGGAAAAAGGCAAGGATCTTCTTGTAGTCCAAATATATGTTGATGACATAATTTTTGGGGCAACCACTAACAAACTGAGTAAGGATTTTGCCAAATTAATGGGGGTGAGTTTGAAATGAGTATGATGAGTATCATAGGCTTACAGATCAAACAAAACCCAAATGGAACCATGATCCATAAGCAGAAATATGCAAAAGAGTTGATTTAAAAGTTTAAATGGATGAATCAAAAGAAATAGATACACCTATTGCAACAGCTACTAAATTAGACATAGATGAACCTGGTTCATCTGTTGATCAGAAGTTGTATAGCGGTATGATTGGTTCACTTTTGTATCTTAATGCTAGCAGACCTGACAAAGTTTTCAGTGTAGGGCTTTGTGCTCGTTTGCAGGCAAATCCTAAGGAATCTCACTTGACTGTTGTTAAGAGGATACTGAGATATTTGAAAGGTACTACTGCTCTTTGTCTTTAGTACCCTAAAGGTAGTAATTTCAATCTAGTAGGGTATGCTGATGTTGACTATGCATGTTTCCTTGTGGATAGGAAGAGCACCTCAGGTATGGCTCATTTTCTTGGTTCATGTCTTGTATCATGGGCCACTAAAAAGCAGAATTCAGTGGCCTTATCCATTGGTGAGGCTGAATATGTTGATGCTGCCTCTTGTTGTACTCAATTGATGTTGATCAAATAGCAGCTGATAGATTTTTGCATTGAAGTTGGTTTCATTCCTATGTTCTGTGATAACATTAGTGCTATAAGTATGAAAAAGAACCCTGTTCATCATAAGAGGACTAAGCACGTAGATGTTAGACATCACTTCTTAAGAGATAACTATGAGAAAGGATTGATTACTATAGAATTTTGTGCTACTGATAAACAAATTGCTGACATCTTTACTAAAGCAATGAGTAGAGAAAGCTTTGAAAGGAACAGGTTGGAATTAGGGATGATTAAGTTCACCTAATGGGACCAGCTCAGAATGCACAATGAAAAAAAATTATTATTTTTTTGGCTAGGAAATCTCAACTTGTGTAAATATCTACATTAATTTTTACTCAGCTTCAGACTGTAAATAGTATACTCCTGTGACATGTGTTAATATGACTCACTGATCTCTTACAAAGTTTTCGCTATTGTGGTAAATTGAGGCATGGTCAAGAGAATTATAAATGAAGAACCTGGTTCATCAGTTTTGGTTCATCTGAATGCCAAGGTATGTTTTCTATACTCTGCACAATTACAATATAAATATTTAAATCATGAGAAGAAGTCCTACAATTCTTCAACTCCTTAGAAAATTCTATCCGTTTGTTTTTGAACCAGTTCCGTCCTCATTAGAATTCTAACTACAAAAATTGCCTAAAATCTAGGGAAGCTTAACCGCTCCTTCAACCTGCAATTTCAGGTTGATTAGATCTCTAATTGACTGCTAAAGCTACCGTTATCCATTAAATGAGTCCTTCTCTTTAAATACTCATTATTACTTCCTGCCATTCTCATAATTCAAAACCGTCAAAAATCTCTTCACTCTCAATTGCTTTCTTCTCCAAAGGCTTAACTCACCAATTCTCACCAGCAATACGCTACAATGTCCAACCCACAAGACAATCCTAGAACCCCTCCACAGCCTACTCCCTCTGATTCATCTACCCCTCCTTCACCTAGCACAACTCTCCAACCCAGGCAAGGAGAGTAAAAATGCTTGCTCGAAAAATGGTGGCTTCTGGTGCTCTCTCAAAGAAATTGAATGAGAAATTAAAGCCAAGCCAGGCCCAAGATTATGATTCTAACTCTGAGTCTGATTCTTTCAAATCCGCTAGTGAGGGGGAAGGACCTGGGTCATCTGACACTGATAAGGCTCAGAAATCCCCTTCTAAGGTAAGTTCTTCTTTGGCTGAAAATTTAGAAAATAGGTTTGTGTTGGTTGGACCTATAAGGGATGTGGAACTACCTGGGTTACGAAGGAGTGGAGGTAAAAAGAAATCTAAAAAAGAAAATGAGAGAGAGGGTGAATGTGGTACTATGATGGGAAAAGGGAAAGGAGTGATTGATCATTCACCCGCTGGTGGAGTATCTGTGCCTGCTATTTGTGGGTTTGCACAAGAAAATGTTGAAGAAAGTGGCAAGAAGTTAGGGGGAAGCGGTTCAGGGGAGGCTGCTGAGGGGCTAGTTAATCTAAGCTCACAGGGAGATGAACCTGGTTTATCAGTTGAAGAGACCCTAGCAGACCTTCTGAAAAAGGTAGGTGCAAGTTACGATCCAAAGAAAAGGAGAACACCCACACCAAAACCCTCCAGTACTGCTAAACCTTCCAAGAAGTGAAAGGCTCCCTCCCCAACAACTACTGAAACTCCCTTGCCAAAGGGAAGAGCAACAAGAAGCAGGGTGCAACAGAGTGAAAGAGAACTACAACAAGCTTTGGCTGAAACTAAAAGGAAAAGGATGGAGACAGGAAAAGGTAAGGTTGCAGAACCCTCAGAAGCTGTTGATGTTGAGGAGATGGAACATGTCAATCAGGAGAAAGTTACAACAGTGGAGGTTCAGACCCCCAAGCCCAAAAAGACCAAGAAGTCTTCCTCTGTGTCTGAGGCTGCTGAACTTTCATTGGCAAAGAGGACAAGGTCTGTAGCAAAAAGTAAACAAGTTAGAGTTTCTGAAGATGAGGAGTGGAGTGGTGAAGAAGAAAACAAGTCTGATGGTGAACAAGACAAGCTTGCCAAGTTTGGAAAAAGGAAAATTTTGAAGGGTAGATTGCTGAAAGATTTGGTGGAACCAGGAATGGTTCGTTTGGTTGACACCTTAGCTGCTTAGGGCTGGAAGGACATGGTCCTTCAGATGGATGGTAGATTAGCCAGAAATGAAATTATTGAATTCATGGCAAATGCTGAAGTCAAAGATGGCCGAGTTACAAGCAAAGTCAAAGGAGTTGATGTGACATTTGATGCTGAAAAATTGGGAGAGATTCTTGACATCCCTGCTGAGGGATATGATGATTACACCAGACAGAGATGGCCAATTCTGGATTCCCTTCCGTCTGCCCATACAATCACCAGGAGATTCTGTGATGTTGATGAAGTGAATGAGGCCAAGTTTGTGCATAAGAGTGAAATGAAGCCACAGCACAAAGTCATTTTTGAGTTTGTCAACAAGTGCCTACTGCCCAGGAGAGAAGGCATATTGCAAATTATATGGACTTAGTTCTGATAGAGTGCCTTGAAAGTGGGAGGAAAGTTAACTGGCCTGCATTCATCACAAGTTACTAGACAGGGTTATCAATGGCTCCAAGGCTCATGCTACCCCCTATGGCTTTATTCTGACTACAGTTCTGGATAGGTGCAATGTGCCTCTAAAGAAATGGGAAATGGCCACAAGCAAGGATTACTTTGCCATTTACACTCTGCTTGCTTGTGACTACTTCGTCAATGCCATCCCAAATGAACCCGGTTCATCCAAGAAGACACCTATCAACAGTAAAGTGAGGGCTCTTGTTCAAGAAAGTGAAGCCAAGGATGCTGAGATAGTTAGGCTAAAGGCTCGTGTGGCAGAGGTAGAATCTGAGAGGGATGCTCTCAGAACTGAGCTTACCAAGGAAAAGAAGAAGAATGATGGAATTCTTCACAATATGCTGAATCTTCTCCAAGCCCAAAACCAACCCTCTAGCTCTCCCAAGCCTTAGGAATTCTAGCCTTTATCTCCTGAACCTGTCTAATACCTTCAGTGACCCGGATTAGGGATTTTTCTTTCTTTTTGCTCATGTTTTGAATATTTTTGCTTTCTGGTTGTGGATTGTGGTAGCAACATATCTTCTATCAATGATATCTACTGTTTTTGCTCTTGATTCAATGTTAATATTTCCTTGATAGTTTAAATATGTTTGCTTGATTACTGATGATTAATCCATGATTGCACTTGCAGTTGCCCCAGTGGCCATGAGTACTTATTAAAATCTTGGACTCACACTTTGTATGCAACTTTTCGATGATGCCAAAAGGGGGAAGAGATATTGTGCTTTACATATTCTGAATAGATGATATTTATAACTTGATTAACCTGGTCCTTGATGATAAGTGAATTTTCTAAACTTTGTACTGATGATTAAGCTGAGTTCTTATATGGTACGAGTAAGTAAAAAGCACAAAGTTTGTCATCATCAAAAGGGGGAATTTGTTGGCCCAAGTAAAGTTGTAGTTTTGAAGAATGACAAAATAACTCAGACATGGACCAGGTCCATCTTGTGAAGCACAGTCATGATCAACCCAAACATGTGAGATGCACGTGAAGGAGATAAATCTAACTTATCAGAAGTAATATCTCCTGATTTGATCGAAAAGGTTGCACATTGGATAAGGAGAGAAAGACTCCTTACACGAAGAGAACTCAGCTTTGAAAGAGGATAGTGTTAGAGTATGAAATCAACTAGAACTCTTCTACCATAGATGAGTAGCGTCTGCATCCCAGTCAATCTCTAATTACTAACCTATTAAATATCAATGTTGTTCTCTTTTACAGGTAATACACATAAGCAGAAGTTAAACGTGAATTGAGAGCGAAATAGCAAGGCAATTTTGCAAGCAATTTATGTGTGATTCAAGCGTGCAATCCTGAAGCTACTTGAACAAGATAGAAGAACTAGTTCCAAGTGTCTATCTATTATTTTAGTTCAATTGTAGTAGGTGATGTACATTGTACCTTTCAACTTTTGTAGAAGCAATTGTATTAGGTACTTAGAGTATTAAAGTTAGAGTTAACTTGAAGTTGTCGCAACAGTTGAGGCTGTGTGCCACAACGGGATTAGAGTTAATCCTAGGTTTAAAAAGGAGTTTTTGTAAATGCAGTTTTGGCTCAGTGATTTTAGTAGAAGTTTGGGAAAATCCTACTAAGTAGTAGGTCGTGGTTTTTTCACCTTTTGAGCCAGATGTTTTCCACGTAAAAATCTCTGTGTTCTTTATTCTCTTTACTTATTATTCCGCAAACAGTAGTAGTTGGAACACATAGAAGAACCAGGTCCTTCTATAATCAAGTTAAGTGAAAACTGGGTACCACATAAATCACCCCCCCCCCCTCTTGTGTGGTATTGAAGTATAAAACATCAAAACACAAATCACAAAACAACCATATTTAGAAACACTTGGCAAGCAGGTTCCAAACAAATTGAGGGGTTGGGGATACATAGAATACACCTTAGTGCATAGTGGAACACAGAAGCAAACAGATATACAGAATTACTAAGTTAGTTACAAGGGTAAGTGATTGAGACATGAAGCAAAGATGTAGGGAACACATGAACCTCAGACACACAAATAGAGTTGCCTTAAGAGATTAGATGACTTAGCAAAGCAGAGTAGGAAAGGACTTAAGTGAACAAACTAGGCAAAACACCACACAAGCATTCATAATGTAGAAATGCTAATCACATATTGAACAAGGCAATATTATGCATTCTAGATAAACAGTAGACAGGCAAGTAAAGTTGAAACATGCAAATCACATATTGAACAAGGCAACATTAGGCATGCTGGATAAACAGTAAAAAGGAGCAGAAAAATTAACTCATGACTGACGAACTAAGACAGTAATGAAACACATAGGGTTTATATTCTAAAATTTAATCATCGGCATACTAGTTAGGGAAAGAGAACACAAGATGTAAGACAGGTGTTGTGCAATTTCTAACCTTGGCTTACAGCCAGCAAGACTAATGAAGAAAACAAGTAGCAGGAAGAACAGAGAGCTTTTTAGAGTGTAAGAGTAATGGTGAACTAATGTTCCTCTTGAACAGAGAGTAGAGGAGAGTATATATAGTAGTTTAGGAGCGAAGCAGAATAAGGTAAAGAAATCAAAACTCGGCAATTAGGGAAATTACAAAATAAATCACACACGAAACCAGCGTAGTCTTCATTTAATTAAGGACAACAACTCAACGGTTAAAGGACAGGAGTCACTTATGGAAAGAAAATCAAATCAGACCTAAGTAAAGGGGTAAACAAATAGGAGCTTAATTAAGGAAATAATCGCGAAGAATCAGTAACATTACAGGCAATAAGGTAAAAGGAATAATTAAAGTCGTAAACAAGGGAATAAATCAAGAATCAGCACATAAATTTTAACCAAGCAAATCAATAAATCAAAATCCAAAGTAGTACTGACTTAAAGAGAGGAAAAATATCAATTTTCCACAAATAGACGAGTAAGCTAAATAAAACTTCATAAACACACATAAATTAGCCAAGGGATCGACTCAGAAACCCCAGTAGAGATGAACTAGGGTAAAAGTCGCAAGATACTGAATTAGACTAAGGGGGTAATCATGAAAGTCAAAGCACAGCACAAATAATGTAACAAGTAGCTCGGAAAGACTCAGAATCGAAGCAAAAACATAAGAAACTAGGGCTTTAGCATAAACTAGTTAGGGTCGAAGAAAACTCTTCGAAATCAGTCAAAAACACATAAAAATGGAAGACTAAATACTTAAAATTAGCAAAACTTTTTGAAGAAAGAGATTTTCAGGAAACCCTAGTTTAGGAAAATGGGAAGCCGTTCGAAAATCAGAAGATATTTGTAAAAACTCATGTAAAATAAGTTCAATCCATCTCAAATCTTGTACAGATCTGAGAAGTTCAAAGGACGAAATTAGGGTTTCGAGAAAAACAACATAGAGATGAAGAAATAGGCTTAGAAATCCATAGGTTTAAGGCGAAATAAGAAGATCTTACTCGAAATCGAACCGGAACAGCCTGAAACAGGCGAGAAAGGGCCACAGGTGTAAGCAGACTGACCCTGGTCCCTCGAGGACCTTAGAGATGGTGGTACCAGCATAGGAGAGGCCATTAGAGGCCTGGTGGTGGTGAGAAACCACCATGAACGGCAGTAGACGAGTGATGATGAGGGTGAGTTAGGGTTAAGATTGGAGAGTGTTTCAGAGGAGGAGAGGTGAGTGACGGCGGTGAGAGGAGAGAAAATGAGAGGTTTGGGGGGGGGGGGTCATTAGGGTTTAATTATGGTAGGAAGGTTCTGGGCCGTTGATAAAAAATGATCAACGGCCAGGATTTAACAAGAGTTGGGTCGGGTAGATAAGGGGTTTGGGCCTAGGGTCTTTGGGCTGCCTGATAAGGGTATTTGGGCTGGTAGATTTTAGGTATTAAAAGGGTTAAGTTTGAAATAAAAAGGGCTATTTGTTAAATACCCCATACAATTGATTAAAAATAATTTGTAAAATAATTATTAATTATAAAAATGATTTTTCATGTATGGAAATGTTTTAAAAATATTTATTTAGTATTCAAAAATACGGAGGACTAGTTTTTCTGATAAAATAATACCAGAAAAGTACGCATGGGCCATAATTGCAAAGTTATTGCAATTATAACCAAAAGGTGCCAATTTGGCCATTTGTGAAATAGGTTGGATTTAATAGGACCGTAAATAATAATATTAAATCAAGATGTTTTAAAATATATGTGATGCAATTTGTAATTATTTGTATGAAAAATATTGAGATAAATTAATTTAAAAATGTCAAAAATTATGGAAAAATACCAATTGATGCTAATGCGTAGTTTTAAAAGTATATATGTATTTCAAAAATATTATTGGGAAAAATTGGGTATCAACAAGGAGTTTTGATTCGTTGATTATATGCACACATGGTGCGGTTATATTGGGGCCTTATAGCGGAATCTGAGCGAGATGAATATTTGGGTATTGAATCATTGAGTGCATGTTGGTTATGTTCTTTCGAGTTTGGTGTGGCATTATGTCATTTTCTTCTCCGTGGTTATGGTAATGCACTTTGGGTACTTGATGTCGAATTCCGTGTGGTTATTGATTTCGAGCAGGGTGGCTCGATGTATACTTGGATGGGGTCACGCATTGCAGCGGAGTCATGCGAGGTATGATTCTTTGGGATAGATTCGTGTGTTATGGTTCTACTGTGTGTGATGGGTTTTCAGCAATGGTGGTACTTGTTAAGCTTGCGGGACAGTTCTCTCGTCTGAGTCATTTCCCATGATTGAGTATATTTGGAATGTTGCTTATTGGTGCACGGATTGCACGGGTTGTGGCTTTAGATTGTATTGATGTGGCATGTCACTAGAGTGGTTATGTTAGATGAGGTGAGGTCATTGGACCTAGAATGGACACTATCGGATTTGATTACAGCATGGTTAGAAGGATAATATCGAAAGTCGGCTTAGAAATTTGCTATAGTTCTTGTCAAAGGAGAGGGAGCTCCTTGACTTGTTGACCTGAATTTTTGAGTGCTTCTTTCATCATCGGTAGTGTACAAAGGTTTTAGAACGAGGTTTTGTTTGATATGAGGTTTATTGCCGGTATTGGGTTGTTTTGAGCAACTACTATGATTAGAAATCATTGCTACGAGTATTTGAGTTATACGGTATATCATGTGATTACATCTTGGGTTATGGTGAAGGCTTGATACAGCTTGTTCAGACTTATACAGTGTGTCGATGCGAGATTCTGATCTTATAGAAAATTCCGGATGTTGGAAATTAGATTCTAAGGCTTATGGGCTAGGTTGAATTAAGAAATTTCAGTTATGTTGTGTTATCAAACCTATATGGGATAGGGTGATGTGGGATCACCCCTGGGTATGTGCATGGTAAGGTTACACTGCGGTTTGATAGCTTTGAGAACAAGTCTGGGCACGTTCGAGAACGAAGGTATGTTTAAGTGGGAGGGGGCGATGGAATGACCCAGCCGGTCGTTTTGAGCATTTGCACCTCGCTCGGTAGTTTAAGGGCATGAGTAGCTCCGTATGATGTATTATGACTTATGTAAATTATCGGCTTTGGTTTTCAGGTTATTCGGAATTGATTTGGAAGAATGATTCTCAATTAGGAAGCTTTTAATTGGATGAGTTGACTGATAAGTAGGAATTTTAACGTGTTTTATGCTCCTACTTGCCTATGCTTTGAATATAAATTGTTACAAAATAGTCCCAAAAGGCTCATAAGTTGTGCTTGATTGCAGGTTTAATTGACAAAGTGACGAAATGTCAAGGATCGGCTCTAAAGGAGTGAAACCTGCTCAAGTATCAAAGACCAAGTAAACTGAGGGTAAACAAGCCTAGTGCGGACCGCACAAAGTCGAATGCGGCCGCACTAGATGGTTCAGAGAGTTGGCAAAACCAAGCTTCAACCAATGCGGCCGCTGTACATATAGCGCGGTCCGCAGTGAAGGCTCCGTGGCCACATAACAATTTTGTGCGGTCCGCAGAATAGAGATTCAGAGAGTTAAAATTGCCAGAGTCCCAGCCTATGCGGTCCGCGGTCATCTTTCTGCGGACCGCGCTAGCTGTCTCCGTGGCCGCGGTCCATTCTACGCGGTCCGCAGAGCCTAACTTCAGAGAGCCCATAATTGAAGTCAAAGAGCCTAGCGCGGCCGCGGTCCATTTCATGCGGCCCGCGCTGACCCTGTAGGGGTATTTTTGTCCAATTTTTCCAGCCTAGTATAAATAGAACATTTTACCATTTTTAGGTCATCAGTTAATTCCAGATTTCGTGTTGCGCTCGTGAGACTCATTTTGTAGCCATTTTTGGCATCTTAGCTTCAAATTAACGATAGATTCTTGTACTTTAATTTAGTATTTAATTAATATGTCTTGTTCTTCATCTATTTCATCATTTTCTCCTTCAAGCATGAGTAGCTAAACCGATTAGCTAGGGTTGTGGCTCAACCCTAGTGTGGGTAATTGACCGGTGTTTCCATATAGGGTTAGATTGACTATGGGTGTTTGCTATTTGGGTTGATTTTATGTTTTAATCAATAAATTAGTGGTTGCAAACACTGATTTGTGCTTTGTGGATTTGACTCTTCTTGAGAAAGAGAGTCTAAGTCTCCAAAATTGACCCAACAAGGAATTGGGATGGACTCATGAGAAATGATAGTCCCAATTACGGGTTAAACCTCGATAGAGTAATCACCCTACTTGAACCCTAGTTTCTTGACCTAATTTGCCTACCCATTTGGTCTCGGGAGAGTCAAGTGGGCAAAATCACTCTCTCTACCGAGAGGTGTGAGAGTGGGTAAAATTGTGCAACGGTTATAGCATAAGCCCCAATTATGTCAATTAAACCTTAGTAGCATCTACCCATCAATTACCCACCTAGGTGATGTCACGACCCTAGTGCCCTTCTTCCCATTAGATACAACTTTAGCAATTATCTCGTAGCATAATCTAGTTTCAATTAGTAGTTTGATAATAGTAGTTTATAATTGAAAAAACTCAAAAATGTTGGAAGTGACATTTAGAACAATTACACAACTCTAGTCTAGATAGATACCCAGCTCCAATTTCTAGCTCTCTGAGGAATTCGATCCCGAACCTCATATCGGGTAAAAGCTATTGCGACCCTCTCTTCCTACTTTATAGTAGTGTGGAGTTGGCAGCGATCACTTTTTGGCGCCGTTGCCGGGGAGCTAACGGTTTTGGCTATCTATTTAGTTAGTTTCGTGTGTTGTTCTTCTTTACTTCTTATTTACTAATTTGTGTGTGTGATTACTACAGGTACCTAATGGCTTTAAATGCGAATGACCCTCTTGGAAACGTGCTTGCGGGGGAGGAGGTAGATGAAATTGGAGACAATGAGGTGCCTCTTGTACCTCCCGGACGTGGACGAGGCCGCGCTGCTAATGCTAATGACAATATTCCAGACCCTCCTCCGCCACCTCCAAGAGCGGTCCCTCGGGTGCTACAGATATGCGAGTGCGATTGTCCCTCCCAGAATCCGGGCGGGCAATTTTCAGATAACTAATATGATGCAGACCCTACTTGAGCAGCGTGGGTATTTCACGCGCGCTGCGGATCAAAATGCCTACAAACATCCAAAAGGGTTCGTGGATACATGTTGGGGTAGAAAGTAGACGAATGTGTCCGAAGATGCTCTTAGGTTGAGACTTTTCCCGTTCTCACTCCGGGGAAAGGCATTAAATTGGCTAGAGAGACTCCCCAATCATTCCATCACAACTTGGGATGAGTTGGCGGATAAATTTATTGCTAAATTCTTCTCACCCAGGCATATGGCGGCACTTCGAGATGAGATATTAGCTTTCAAGCAAGAACCCACGGAACCCTTGCATGAGATTTGGGAGCGATTTAGAAAAATGGTGAAAGAATGCCCAAACAATGATATGACGGAGGCGATGATCCACCAAACCTTCTATCGGGGCATCAATACAACAAATCAATGCATAGTCAATCAATTGGCCGGGGGTAACTTCATGAGGTTGACTTATGACCAAGCTTGTGAGATTCTTGATGAGATGGCGGACACATCTTCCGCATGGCAAAGTAGGGCCAATGTTCCTCAAGGCGATCCTACAGTTATTCATTTGCATAAGGAGCTACATGACCATGGACAGGCTATAGCGGAGTTGACAACTACCATGAACCAATTGGCTAAGGCACAGTTGCAACAAGTCCAAAACCCTCTCCAAGTGAATGCTATGGAAAGTGTTAATTTGCTTACCAACAAGAGAAGGCAAAGAAGGCAGCAAAACCAAGGGAATTTCGAGCAATTTGGTGATGAGTGTGATGGGTTTCAAAATGAGGGTTATGATGAACAAAATGAGGAGGTACAATATGTTAGCAACTATCAAGGCAATAGAGGCAACACTTCAAACCAACAATGGCGACCCCAAGGAAATTGGGGCAATCAACAACAAGGTGGTGGTAATTGGAACAACAACAATCAAGGCGGTAATTGGGGGAACAATAATCAAGGCAACCAAGGGAATTGGAATGGTAATAACAACAATTGGAACAACAATGGTCAAGACAATTGGAACAACAATGGAAACCAAGGCATTCGGGGGCAAGGCTTTCAAAGGCCCCCATGTACCAACAACCGAACAATCCACCCCCGTTCCCTTCTCAAGGATCTAGTTCTTCGGGTAATGATATGGGAAGAATAGAAATGATGTTCGAACAAATGATGAAGAAGAACCAAGATTCTGATGCTCAATTTGCTTCCCACAATACCTCTATCCGGAATTTGGAGGTGCAAATAGGCCAAATCTCTCAATCGTTGAATACTCGCCCGAAGGGTGCTCTACCAAGTGATACGGTAGTGAACCCTAAGGGTGGGAACAATCATGTGATGGCAGTTACAACAAGAAGTGGGAGAGGCGGTGATGTGCATGCCTCGAAAGATAAGCAAGTTGTGGATGATGATGTTGAGTTGCAAGAAAATGATGTTCCTTTGGTAGTTGAAGATGTGGTAGAGAATGAGGTGAACAATGATGTGAGGATTGACATTGATGAGGCCGAGGTGGAAACTCAAGAGGCCGTGAACCCGTCTAGGGAGCACATAATTGACATGCCGGAGCCGGTGGTGCCAAAAGTCAAGGCACCTTTGCCTAGACAACCTCCCCCTATCCTCAAAGGCTAGCCAAGCAGAAAAGTGACAACCAATTCAAATAGTTCATTGACATGATGAAGAGCTTATCCAACAACGTGCCTTTTGTGGAGGCTTTGGAGCAAATGCCGGGCTATGCAAAGTTCATGAAGGATTTGGTCACAAAGAAGCGTTCCATGGATTGTGAAACAATAGAGATGACTCACCAAGTCAGTGTGATAGTACATTCAATGGCCCCGAAATTAGAGGATCCCGGTGCTTTCACTATCCCCTGCACTATTGGTAGTGCAGACTTTGCCAAAGCTTTATGTGATCTTGGGGCAAGCATCAATTTAATGCCCTTCTCAGTTTTCAAGACCCTCGGTATTGGGCTACCAAGGCCAACCTTCATGAGATTACAGATGGCAGATAGATCAATGAAGAGTCCTTTGGGTATAGTTGATGATGTACTCGTCCGGGTGGACAAATTCATTTTGCCGGCGGACTTTGTGATTTTGGATTGTGAGGTGGACTATGAGGTCCCAATTATTCTAGGGAGACCTTTCCTTGCAACGGGGAAGGCATTGTTTGATGTTGAAGCGGGTGAACTCACTTTCAGAGTAGGTGATGAGAAGGTCGTCTTCCATGTTTGCAAATCCATGAAGCAACCCAATAGCATCGAGGTGTGCTCATTTGTGGACATTGTCATGGCTATGATAGTGGATGACACAAGTGCTATGATTAACGTGGAGGATCCCCTTGAGGCCGTGCTCTTAAATCTTGATGTCAATGATGATGCAAGCAGAGTGGAGTGTGTCAATGCTCTACATGGGATGGGCTCTTATTCCTATGAGCCGAGAAAATTGTCTTTGGATCTTGAAAATTGGAAAACTCCACCAACCAAACCATCAATTGAGGAGCCACCGGTGTTGGAGTTGAAGCCACTTCCTCCACACCTCAGGTATGAATTCTTGGGCTCTAATTCAACTTTACCAGTTATTCTTTCTTCTTGCCTTACTAACATGCAGGTTGAGGCCACTTTGGCGATGCTTCAAAGGCGAAAAAGGGCAATTGGATGGACTCTGGCGGATATTCGGGGAATAAGCCCCGCATTTTGCATGCACAAAATTATCTTGGAGGATGATGCAAGGCCTTCCTTAGAACATCAAAGGAGGCTCAATGAGGCAATGCAAGAAGTGGTGAAGAAAGAGGTGATCAAGTGGCAAGATGCGGGTATGGTGTATCCAATCTCCGATAGCTCATGGACTTCCCCGGTGCAATGTGTACCGAAGAAAGGCGGGATGACGGTGGTGAAAAATGACAACAATGAGCTTATTCCCACTCGAACCATTACCGGGTGGAGAGTTTGCATGGACTACCGGAAGCTAAATAAAGTGACCCGCAAGGATCATTTTCCATTGCCATTCCTCGATCAAATGCTTGATCGCCTTGCAGGGCGAGCTTTCTATTGCTTTTTGTATGTGTATTCGGGCTATAATCAAATTTTAATTGCCCCGGAAGACCAAGAGAAGACAAATTTTACATGCCCTTATGGTACATTTGCTTTCTCCCGGATGCCATTCGGGTTGTGCAATGCTCCGGCGACCTTCCAACGTTGCATGATGGCTATTTTCACCGACATGGTGGAAGACATATTGGAGGTCTTTGTGGATGATTTTAGTGTGGTTGGTGATTCCTTTGAAGAATGCTTGGTAAATTTGGATAGAGTCTTGGCCCGATGTGAAAAAAACTAATCTCGTTCTCAATTGGGAAAAATGCCATTTTATGGTTGAAGAAGGTATAGTGTTGGGTCACAAAATTTCTAAGCATGGGATTGAGGTAGACAAGGCTAAGATTGAGGTGATTTCGAGGCTTCCTCCCCCCACTTCTGTCAAAGGGGTGAGGAGTTTCCTTGGGCATGCCGGGTTCTACCGGCGGTTTATCAAAGATTTCTCGAAGGTTGTGAATCCCCTTTGCAAGTTGCTAGACAAAGATGCTAAGTTTGTTTTTGATGAAAAATGCATGGAGGCCTTTGAACTTCTAAAGCACAAGTTGACCACCACCCCGATCATTACCGCACCCAATTGGAGTTTGCCCTTCGAACTAATGTGCGATGCAAGTGACGTTGCGGTTGGGTCGGTATTGGGTCAATGAGTGAACAAAATGTTCCATCCCGTGTACTATGCAAGCAAGACTATGAATGAAGCTCAACGGAACTACACGGTGACGGAGAAGGAGTTGTTGGCCATTGTTTTTGCCATGGAGAAATTTAGGCCATATCTTATGGGGGCCAAGGTAATTGTGCACATCGACCATGCCGCCCTTAGGTATTTGATGACCAAGAAAGAGATGGGTATTACTTCTTCAAGAGTTTGATTTGGAAATAGTGGACCGGAAGGGTAGTGAGAACCAAGTTGCGGATCATTTGTCCCGCTTGGAGGAGGAAGGAAGGCCGTGTGATGGCTTGGAGATCAATGATACATTCCCTGATGAGCAACTACTTTCTGTGTCAATGTGTGACATGCCATGGTTCGCGGACATTGCCAATTTCATTGTAACTGGAATTATCCCGTGTTAGCTCTCTTCTAACCAAAGGAAGAAGCTCAAACGAGATAGTTTGGATCTGCTGGGATGATTCGTACTTGTTTAAGATTTGCACGGATGGTGTGATTCGAAGGTGTGTCCCGGAGGGTGAGCAATTGAGTATTTTGGAGGCTTGTCACTCCTCCCCCTATGGTGGCCATCATGGAGGGGTGAGGACGGCTTCGAAGGTTTTGAGTTGTGGTTTCTATTGGCCAACCTTGTTCAAAGATGCAAGTGATTTAGTAAAGAGATGTGATCAATGCCAACGAGCGGGCGGGATTTCCAAGAAAGACGAGATGCCTCTTAACACAATTCTTGAGGTTGATATCTTTGATGTATGGGGTATCAATTTTATGGGCCCTTTTATTAGCTCGTGTGGGAACACTTACATTCTTGTAGCAGTGGACTATGTGTCAAAATGGGTTGAGGCCATGGCCTTGCCTAATAATGAAGCTAGGAGTATGGTGGCATTTCTTAAAAAGAGTATCTTCACAAGGTTTGGTACACCCCGGGCAATCATTAGTGATGGTGGATCTCACTTTTGTAATAGAGATTTTGATACCTTGTGGTGTCAACCTTAAAGTCTCTACTCCTTACCATCTGCAATCAAGTGGTCAAGTTGAAGTATCAAATAGAGAAATCAAGAGCATCCTGTCCAAAACTGTCAGTGCTAATAGGATCGATTGGTCTAAAAAGCTGGATGATGCTCTATGGGCTTACCGAACCGCTTACAAGACCCCAATTGGTATGTCACCGTACCGGTTGGTGTTTGGGAAAGCATGTCACCTGCCAGTGGAGTTGGAGCATAAGGCCATGTGGGCCTTGAGGAAGCTTAATCTTGAGTGGTATGTTGCGGTCAATCTTCGTGTTGAACAACTCAATGAGCTTGATGAATTCCGGTTCCATGCATACTCTAGTTCGTCTTTGTATAAGGACAAGATGAAGTACCTTCACGACAAATATGCTCGTGGAAAGGAGTTCAAAGTTGGTGATTTGGTCCTCTTGTTCAATTCTCGTCTAAGGTTGTTTCCGGGAAAGCTGAAATCTAAGTGGAGTGGTCCATTTGAAGTTGTGTGTGTGACCCCATTTGGTGCTCTATATTTGAAGAACAAAAGTGGTGAAGTCTTTAGAGTGAATGGGCACCGTGTGAAGCATTATCTTGGGAAGTTTGATGATAGCCATGTGGTGGCTGTTGTTCATTTGAAATGATGAGGTGGTAACCCGCGTCGTGCCGCGACGTTAAATCAGGCACTTCTTGGGAGGCAACCCATGTCTTTTTCTTCTTGTTTTCTTTGATTTTCTTTGTAGTTTAGGTTTGATTTTTGGACTAATTGGCTGTGAGATGTTGCAGGGATTGTGTTGATGCAGTACAAAACATTGTGGATAAATTGAACAGTCTCTGAAGTTGCTAGTGCGGCCGCATTGCATTTTGTGCGGTCCGCACTGGTGAAAGCCATGTGAGGTGCTCTCTGAAGTTTGCCACCGCGGACGCATTCCATTTAGTGCGATCCGCGGTGGACCTCCGCGGCCGCGGCCCGTTTTGTGCGAACCGCGGAGGTTGCCTTCTCAAGCTTCTTCTGAACAAACCCAGCGCGGTCCGCGGTCCATTTTGCGCGGCCGCGCTGGTAGGTAAGGCTGGGTCCCACTGCTTTTTCTATAAATAGACCTCAAGGGTCTCCTTTTACCCTTTTCGAACCCTAAGCTCTCAGAGACTAAAATTCACTATTCATCTGCTCTTTTCTGCGTGATAGCTTATTTGTACTGTGTGTCTTCACTCCTTATCAATATCTGGTAAAATTTCATCCATTTTTCTTTGTTTAATTTTATAATTTCACTTTATTTTCATGTCCAGTAGCACATAGCTTCTTTTTCTTCCCATTTATCTTTAATTGTTAGCTTAGGTTAGTGTGAATGTTGGTTTTTGTGTGTTTGGTGAACTTGTTGAACTGGGTAATTGAGTAGGGACAAACTATAGGTAAACACTTGAACAAATTTGCAAAAATTGGAAACCCTAACTCAGTGCCAGAATTGGACATCCACCGCGGACCGCGGTCGTGATTGTGCGGTCCGCGGTGACTTCACCGCGGCTGCATTACCACTTTCCGCGGACCGCGGTGATAAGATTCAGAGAGGTGTCCATAGTCCAGTGCGACCGCACTCCATTTTGTGCGGTCCGTACTGGCCCACCGCTGCCGCGGTACCTTTTTGTGCGGGCCGCGGTGATGAGATTCAGAGAGTATGTTTAGGTGACCTTATACTAGTACGGCCGCACTCCTTTTTGTACAGGCCGCGGTGCACTGTTTCTGCAACCTTTTTCTGCAACTGTTGGCTTCTGTTTTACAATTCATTTTCCACAACTGATTCACTGCCTCTGCTGATACTAACAAAGCTAGATATGTGTAATTGCAGATAATGGTTAGACAACAAGGTGGCAAGGGAACAAAACAACCCGGGAGAGGTGATTCCTCCCTAGGGGGAAAAGGAAAGAGAGTAGTCAAACTCACTCCCCAGGCTCGGAAAAACATAAAACAAACCCGCAAGCTGATAAAAGCCGCAGATAGAGCTGCTTCCCATTCCTCGGGGAGTGAGTATGTGCCCTCTCAAGACATCTCCTCAGACTCAGTCCCAACTCACATTGTCACCGACTTTCGATTGACTGATGATACTCCTCTGCCATCACCCACTGTCCGACAGCCAATCAATGTTATGAATGAGTCATCTGAGGGCTCGGCATCCGGTAGTGGGGAATACTCCACCTCCCCCACAGCTTCTTTGTCTGGGGAGAGTGCAGAAAGAGACGAGGAAGAGGCACATGGGGGTGGTGAACATCAGGTTGGGGGTGTTGACCGAACTAGAAATCCCACAGCTTGGGAGGACAGGTTCGTCAGCCAGGTAGCGTTCCACAAGTTTAGGGAATGGTGGCCAATACGAAAGCTGATTCTTGAGAGGATTTTTATTGAGCGGACCTTCTTCCCCTAAACCCAAATGTGCATAGACAGTTTCACACTCGAGTGGGTTGGGCGCATTTTCGGAGTGAATGTGTAAAGGCAAATGAGCACATGGTTAAAGAGTTCTATAGTAATGTGGCCCACATCTTGAAGGGCACTAAAGTGACCAAAGTGCGGAACAAAAAGGTGGTATTTACTGGGAAGGCACTTAATGAATACTTGGGGTTCGATGACGAAGATGAGACTCTTTACAATGAAAAGTTTGCAATGGGCGAAGAGGTTCATCTGTGGTTAGCTTCATACCTGGCAATCTCGGGTGCTGTTACAGAGTGGTTGCAAGGAGGGACCAAAATTTCTCGGAAGACCTTTAAATTTGAGGCTAGGGGGTGGTTGACGTTTGTGTGCAGTCGACTTGACCCCACTACCCATGATCAGACTATTCCACTTACCCGGGCTGTTCTTGTTGAATCTATTATGGCGGGCTATCCTATCAACGTGGGCAATGTGATATCCCGTGTCATTTCTGCAGTGGGGGTTGAGCATGACCGGAACTATCCTTTTCCCAACACCCTCACTATGTATTTCCGGGACCTAAAGGTGGAGAAGAGAGATTTTGATATCAAGGTCAACCCTGTGGGTCCGTTTTCATGGTACAGTTTGAAGGGGTCGGACAACCCCAAGGACAAGAATTACAAGCTGCCTGCCTCTGCTCCAACTGGCCAGTCTGAAGAGCCGGTTGCGGTAGAGCCCTCCACTAGGCCTGCCTCCACCATTGTTGAGTTGCCTCCGGGACCTTCCACTACTGCTGGTCCTTCTACTTCAGCTGGCCCGGGATTCCATCTTCCTGGGCCTATCCTATCACTGCCCACCAACTGAGCCAAGCACTTTATAGCTTGAACAACTGGATGTCAGTTGCGTCATCCAAGTTGTCTACAATGTCTTCTACCATTGCGGCTCAGTCAGCACCACAGCCAATACAGATTCCACAGTCCATTGAGGACACATTGAAGAAGATCCTGGAGAACCAGGAAAAGATTATCAGGACTCAGGATGCCTTATCTAAGGCAGTGGATTCACACGGCAAGGCTCTGAAGGAGCTTGCCAGGGAGCACAAGAAATTGCGGAAAACACGGGCTTCTAAGGAGTCTGTGAAGGAGCTTAGAGCAAATGTTGGACAAGCTGAAGGCTGAATCATTACCTTTAGACTTGCTATTTGGGGATCCAACTCCAGCAGCAGAGCCGCAGCAGGAGCAGACACAGATGCTTCCTAGGAAGAAGAGGAAGCTCCCTAGTGCAGATGAGGCGATCATCCAGTTGGCAGACCCACCGGAGGCCTCCTCCAGTCAGCCACAGGATGCCCCTAATATTCAGCCTGTCCAGGTCCAGGCCCCAGTCCCAGTCCCAGCAGCTGAGCAGCAAGAGATCGGGAACCAGCCTGAGGTTCCCGCGCATACAGAGGACCGGGGACCACAGATGATCCCATGCAGACAGACATGGCTTATGGAGTCTTCATATCCTTTCCCTATACTTTTTTATGCTTATTTTTGCTTTAGTTGGCATTGGGGACAATGCGAGCTTTTATTCGAGGGGGTGCGCCCATCATTTTTGGATGGCTGTAAATATTAATACTATTTTATGCTTTCTTTTAATTTTTTGTTGGTTTGTATATAACTTTACATTTAGTTACTTTCATCGTACTTTTTATCTTCTTTTTGGG
This sequence comes from Nicotiana attenuata, assembly GCF_001879085.1. Classification (NCBI taxonomy): domain Eukaryota; kingdom Viridiplantae; phylum Streptophyta; class Magnoliopsida; order Solanales; family Solanaceae; genus Nicotiana; species Nicotiana attenuata. Next base: position 357,454 of record NW_017670272.1, read on the forward strand.
TCTGTATATAAAGTTACATTATTGTATATATTCATCCCCCGTTGTATATTCATTCCCAGTTTGTACATATTAATTCTATTTTCTATTTTTCGTAAAAAAAAATTCGTTTTTAGTTTCTTATATAGGCTCATAGCTTTTTGTTTTATTTTGACGCTTTTAATAAGCCTTTGGTTTTCTTAATGCCACAGCTCTTTCCAAAGGTGGAATATTGTGTGAACCAGGTGTCTCTTCCCAATGATAGATGGTGTGACAACCTTCTTAAGGGTTTGAGTCCGTTTTTGTTTTTCTTGTTTTTTTCTGGTAGTTTATAGTTAAGAGTACCTCAAGCAAAGCTTCCTTGAGCACCCGATCTTTCCTTGAGCACATGGCAAAAGTACAAGTTTAGGGGGGAGACGAGGATTGCAACAAAGTGGTAAAAAGGCACAAAAGTGAAGAGAAGTAAAGGCAATGAAAAAGAAAGAAAAGCAAAAAGACAAAAAGAAAGTTCAATGTCAAAAAGAATAAAAAGGGATTCAAGAAAGCAGTGAAAAAGAAAGAAAGGTGTGGAAAGTTGAAAAAAGGAGAAAAAGGTTGAAATGCATAAGAAAGAGTGACAATGTGTCTCTCTAACCCCTTAAAAAGAGGTGAAATGACTCAAAGAGTCAAGTGAACTGTGCCAAATGAATCAAAAGAAGTGCTTAAGGGAAGATGGAACCCACTTAGACCAAAACATTTCCTACCCTGAACCAAAAGCCTTCATAATGACTCCACAAAAGCCCTATATGATCTTGAGTTGAATGAAGCTTACATTAGTGGATACTTACATAAGGGGCAAGCATATGGTACCTAGAGCTGGATTTGTGACCTTTTTCTTGAGAGAGATGAGTGAATCCCTATTAACCTCGGTTTGTATGTCAATACTCTAAAAGGTGAGGTTTGCTTAGGGAAAGTTGAGGATGTGTGAGTTTGGGTTCCACAGCCACCAAAGTAATTGAGAGAGTTCCTTGATGTAATGAGTCAACTCTTGAGGCTCTTGTGTCACACTTGATCCATGTTCTTTCAAGTTTAAATAGTGTTGATGATTCATTCGTATTGAGGGCAATTGTTAGTCCCAATTGATACTTGTTGAGGCTACTTTAGGATAGCTGGAAATTCTTGGATTTTACCTTAAGGGATGGGTCTTATTTTGTTTGCTTGAGGACAAGCAAAGGCTTAAGTTTGGGGGAGTTGATAAGTAGGTATTTTAACGCGTTTTTTGCTCCTACTTGCCTATGCTTTGAAAATAAATTGTTACAAATTAGTCCTAAAAGGCTCATAAGTTGTGCTTGATTGCAGGTTTAATCGACAAAGTGACGAAATGTCAAGGATCGGCTCTAAAGGAGTGAAACCTGCTCAAGTATCAAAGACCAAGTAAACTGAGGGCAAACAAGCCTAGTGCGGACCGCACAAAGTCGAATGCGACCGCACTAGATGGTTCAGAGAGTTGGCAAAACCAAGCTTCAACCAATGCGGCCGCTGTACATATAGCATGGTCTGCGGTGAAGGCTCTGCGGCCGCATAACCATTTTGTGTGGTCCACGGAATAGAGATTCAGAGAGTTAAAATTGCTAGAGTCCCAGTCTATGCGGTCCGTGGTCATCTTTGTGCGGACCGCGCTAGCTGTCTCCGTGGCCGCGGTCCATTCTGCGCGGTCCCGGAGCCCAACTTCAGGAGAGCCCATAATTGAAGTAAAAGAGCCTAGCGCGGCCGCGATCCATTTCATGCGGCCCGTGCTGACCCCGCAGGGGTATTTTTGTCCAGTTTTTCCAGCCTAGTATAAATAGAACATTTTACCATTTTTAGGTCATCAGTTAATTCCAGATTTCGAGCTGCGCGTGAGACTCATTTTGTAGCCATTATTGGCATCTTAGCTTCAAATTAACAATAGATTCTTGTACTTTAATTTAGTATTTAATTAATATGTCATGTTCTTCATCTATTTCTTCATTTTCTCCTTCAAGCATGAGTAGCTAAACCCATTAGCTAGGGTTGTGGCTCAACCCTAGTGTGGGTAATTGATGGGGTTGCCATCTAGGGTTAGATTGACTATGGATGTTTGCTATTTGGGTTGATTTTATATTTTAATCTATAAATTGGTGGTTGCAAACACTTATTTGTGCTTTGTGGATTTGACTCTTCTTGAGAAAGAGAGTCTAAGTCTCCAAAATCGACCCAACAAGGAATTGGGATGGACTCATGAGAAATGATAGTCCCAATTACGGGTTAAACCTCGAGAGAGTAATTACCCTACTTGAACCCTAGTTGCTTGACCTAATTTGCCTACCCATTTGGCCTCAAGAGAGTCAAGTGGGCAAAATCACTCTCTCTACCGAGAGGTGTGAGAGTGGGTAAAATTGCGCAACGGTTATAGCATAAGCCCCAATTATGTCAATTAAACCTTAGTAGCATCTACCCGTCAATTAGCCACCTAGGTGATGTCACGACCCTAGTGCCCTTCTTCCCATTAAATACAAATTTAGCAATTATCTCGTAGCATAATCTAGTTTCAATTAGTACTTTGATAGTAGTAGTTTATAATTGAAAAATCTCAAAAATGTTGGAAGTGACATTTAGAACAATTACACGACTCTAGTCTAGATAGATACCCAGCTCCAATTTCTAGCTCTCAGAGGAATTCGATCCCGACCCTCATATCGGGTAAAAGATATTGTGACCCTCTCTTCCTACTTTATAGTAGTGTGGAGTTGGCAGCGATCACTGACCAAGTTTAACTTTTTAATATTTGACCTCGGGTTGGATTTTTGATGGTTCCGTTAGCTCTATTGGGTGATTTTGGACTTAGGAGCGCGTCCAGATTGTGATTTGGAGGTCGTAGTAGAATTTGGCTTGAAATGGCGAAAGTTGGAATTTTGGAAAGTTTGATCGGGAGTGGACTTTTAGATATTGGGGTAAAATTTTGATTCTAAAAGTTGGAACAGGTCCATAATGTCAAGTGTGACTTGTGTGCAAAATTTGAGGTCAATCGGACATGATTTAATAGGTTTCGGCATCGGTTGTGGAAGTTTTTCAAAGTTGAGGTGTGATTCGCTGTTTCGATGTTGTTATGTGTGTTTTGAGGCCTCGAGCAGGTCCTTGTTATGCTATGGTACTTGTTGGGATGTTTGGACAGGGTCCCGAGTGGCTCGGGCGTATTTCGGTTGATTTCGGGCTATTTTTCTTCATATGTGCACTGCTGGTTCTGCTGATGTATGGCCCACCCAGTGTCCTCCGCGATCGCGGACTGAGGGATGCGATCGCGTAAGGGGAAAATAGAGGATGAGTGTTTCTTCATCGCGTTCGCGAATATGGGTCCGCGTTCGCATAGGTTACTACAGACCGAGCATCGCGTTAGCGTAGGTGTGCACGCAATAGCATTGCAGAGCTGAGCTGGGCAGGTCTTCATGGCTTTTTCATCGCGTTCGCGAGCCTGGGGCCGCGTTCGCGTAGGTTCTTTTTGAGATTGAGCGGTTTGTTCTTTGCGATCGCACAGCTTCTTACGCAATATTGTAGTGTATTTTCAAGGGCTGTGCATTTTCTTCTTCGCGATCGCGAACGTATTTCCGCGATCGCGATTCATTGATTCGCCCAGTGATTATAAAGTACTCTATTTCGAGGGTTTCGACCATTTTTGCACTCTGGGAGCTATGGAGCTCGGATTGAGGCGATTCTTGAAGCAATTTTTACCTTATTAATTGGGGTAAGTGTTCTCTACTCGGTTTTTGCTATATTTCATGAATATATCTTCGATTTTAGCGTATGGTTGATGAATTTTAAAGAGAAAATTGGAGGTTTTGGCCTAAAGTTTCATAATATGATTTTTTGTGTTTTGAACATCGACTTGGAGTCCGAATTGAGTATAACTAGTATGGTTGGACTCGTAATTGAATGGGTTGTCGGATTTTATGATTTTTGTCGCGTTCCGAGGCTTGGGCCCGGGTGTGATTTTTGCCGGTTTTTGATTTTGATTAAGGATTCGATCTTTATCATTTGGAATTGTTTCCTTAGGATTTATTTGATGTATTTGAGTTGCTTTTGGTTAGTTTTGAGCCGTTCAATATCAACTAGAAACCACGCCCTTGCCACGAGTACCCGACTCCAGATGGCCCAAATCTATTCAATTCAATTATACATTGAAAGTAACATCGCAAACAACTGGTTTTGCTATTTAATTCAAAGCTACGGCGTGAAATTAGGTGACATGACCAAACTACCCTTCAGGCCAACGTCTCGGAATCGAATAATTTTTACATTTTCAGAACCCTCGCACTCTCACGAATCTAACCATATAGAAATCTCCCAAATCGAAGGTCAAATGCTCAATCAAAACTCAATGGTTTAGCCTATGAAGTTTTACCCAATTTCTTCCAATTTTGATCCCAAATTCGAATTTTAATGATGGATTTAACTACAAAATGATGAAATATAACTAGAAGGGATTAAAGGAACGTTACCCAATAGTTTTCTCTTCAAAACCCTCTAAAAATCTCCCTTACCCGAGCTCAATTTAGTTTTTCTAACTTATGAAATCAAACCCTCGAATTTTCTATATCAGAACAGGCATTTCCGCTTCTGCGGTCTACAATTAAATGGCCAGGACCGCATCTGCGAGAAATGAGCCGCAGGTGCGGAAGCGCATCTGCGAGGGACAATCCGCTTCTGCAGAAACTAACGAAACGCTGGAGCCGCATCTGCGATGCCTGAGCCACTTCTGCGGCTCCACTTATGCGGGAATAGCACCGCTTCTGCGGTTTCTAAGGGAAAGGAGCAAAGCCGCTTCTGCGGCCATTTAGCTGCCTCTGCGGCGCCGCATCTGCAGTTCCCAAGCCGCAGATGTGAAAATACCAGAAGCAGCAATGGTTTAGCTGCTGCAACACTTCAAAAATTCTTCCGTTAACCACCCGAAATCATCCCGAGGCCCCCGGGACCTCAACCAAAAGCACCAATAACACCTAATACCTCATTCAAACTTGTACCAATCCTTAAACCACCTAAAACAACGTCGGAAACTCGATTAATTCAAGGATTTGAGCCTAAGAACTTCAAATTCCATCAAAATACATTTTTGATCAAAAACCCAACCAAAACACGTCCGAATGACCTGAAATTTTGCACGCACATCCTAAATGACACGACGGAGCTACTGCAACTTCCGGAATTCCATTCCGGCCTTCGGATCAAGAATTCACTATCGGACCGGAAACTTCAAAAATTCAACCTTCGGCATTTCAAGCCTAAAAGAGCTACGGACTTCCAAAATACATTTCGAACACGCTCCCAACCCCGAAATCACCTAACGGAGCTAACGGGACCATCGGATTTCCATTCTGAGGTCATCTTCACGCTGTTCTGACTACGGACCACTTTTCCACACTTAAGCTCTCATTTAGGGACTAAGTGTCCCAAAACTCTCCGAAACTCAACACCGAACGTCCCGGCAAACCAAATAGCAGAAATGAACTTAGGAGAAGCAGTTAATGGGGGATCGAGGCGTAAATTCTTAAGACGACCGGCCGGGTCGTCACATCCTCCTACACTTAAATATTCGTTCGTCCTCGAACGGGCATAGACAACATACCTGAAGTAGTGAAAAGATGAGGGTACTAGTTGCGCATATCCCGCTCGGCCTCCCAAGTCGCCTCCTCGACCGGCTGACCCCGCCACTGAACCTTCACTGAAGTAATGTTCTTCGACCTCAACTTTTTGATTTGTCTGTCCAATATAGCCACTGGCTCCTCAACATAGGATAGATCCTTGTCCAACTGGACTGAACTGAAATCTAACACGTGAGACAGATCACCGTGATACCTCCGGAGCATCGAAACATGAAATACCGGATGAACTCCGGCCAAACTGGGAGGCAAGGCAAGCTCATAAGCAACCTCCCCAACTCGCCGCAAGATCTCAAAAGGGCCAATAAACCTCGGACTCAACTTTCCTTTCTTCCCAAACCTCATGACGCCTTTCATAGGCGAAACCCGAAGCAGAACCCGCTCACCAACCATATATGAAACATCACGAACCTTCCTGTCCGGGTAACTCTTCTGTCTGGACTGAGCTGTACGGAGTCTATCCTGAATCATCTTAACCTTCTCCAATGCGTCCTGAACCAACTCTATGCCTAATAGCCTGGCCTCACCCGGCTCAAACCAACCCTCCGGAGATCTACACCTCCTACCATATAAAGCCTCATACGGCGCCATCTGAATGCTGGACTGATAGCTGTTGTTGTAAGCAAACTCCGCCAATGGCAAGAAATGATCCCAAGACCCTCCAAACTCAATCACACACGCACGGAGTATATCCTCAAGAATCTGAATAGTGCGCTCGAACTGTCCGTCCGTCTGGGGGTGAAATGTTGTGCTCAACTCCACCCGAGTGCCTAACTCCTGCTGCACGGCTCTCCAGAACCGCGATGTAAACTGGGTACCTCTGCCTGAAATAATAGAAACTGGAATACCATGCAGACGGATAATTTCCCGGATATAAATCTCCGCCAACCGCTCTGATGAATAAGTGGTACACACAGGAATGAAATGAGCGGATTTGGTCAGCCGATCCACAATGACCCAAATGGCATCAAACTTGTTCAAGGTCCGTGGGAGTCCCAATACAAAGTCCATGGTGATGCGCTCCCACTTCCACTCTGGAATCTCTATCTGCTGAAGCAACCCACCCGGGCGCTGGTGCTCATACTTCACCTGCTGGCAGTTGAGGCATCTAGACACATAACCAACTATATCCTTCTTCATCCGCCTCCACCAATAGTGCTGCCTCAAGTCCTGATACATCTTCGCGGGACCCGGATGGATGGAATACTGCGAACTATGGGCCTCTGCTAGAATCAACTCTCGAAGACCATCAACATTGGGCACACAAATCCGGACCTGCATCCTCAATACCCCGTCATCTCCAATGGTAACATCTTTGGAATCTCCACACTTAACCTTGTCCTGAAGGACAAGCAAATGAGGGTCATCATACCGCCGCTCCCTAATACGATCAAATAAGGAAGACCGGGAAACCACACAAGCTAGAAACTGATCGGGCTCTGAAAGATCCAATCTCACGAACTGGCTGGCTAAGGCCGGAACATCCATCGCCATAGGCCTCTCTGAAGCTGGTAAATATGCCAATCTCCCCAAACTCTCCGCCCGACGACTCAAGGCATCCGCCACTACATTGGCCTTGCCTAGGTGATACCGGATAGTGATGTCATAATCCTTCAGCAGCTCTAACCACCTCCTCTGACGCATATTAAGATCCTTTTGCTTGAGTAAGTGCTGCAAACTCCGATGGTCAGTATAGATTTCACAAGGCACACCATACAAATAATGACGCCAGATCTTCAAGGCATGAACAATGGCAGCTAATTCAAGGTCGTGGACAGGGTAATTCCTTTCATGTATCTTCAACTGTCTGGACGCGTAGGCAATCACCCTACCGTCCTGCATCAACATCGCTCCAAGGCCAACTCTCGAGGTGTCACAATAGACAGTATAAGACCCCGAACCGGTAGGCAACATCAAAATTAGGGTTGTAGTCAAAGTTGTCTTGAGCTTCTGAAAGCTCGCCTCACACTCCTCTGTCCACTGAAATGGGGCACCCTTCTGGGTCAATCTAGTCATAGGGGCCGCAATCGATGAAAATCCCTCCACGAAGCGACGGTAGTAGCCCGCCAAGCCAAGGAAACCGCGAATCTCTGTAGCTGAGGACGGCCTGGGCCAACTCTGCACGGCCTTTATCTTCCTCGGATCCACCCGAATACCTTCACTCGAAATCACATGGCCTAAGAATGCCATAGAACTCAGCCAAAACTCACATTTTGAGAACTTTGCATATAACTTCTTCTCCCTCAAGGTCTGAAGCACGGTCCTCAGGTGCTGCTCATGATCTTCCCGACTCCGGGAATACACCAGAATATCATCAATAAAAATAATAACGAATGAGTCAAGATATGGCCCGAACACGCTGTGCATCAGATGCATGAAAGCTGCTGGGGCATCGGTCAGCCCAAATGACATAACAAGGAACTCGTAATGACCATACCGAGTCCTAAAGGCAGTCTTCGGGTTATCTGGCTCCTGATCTTCAATTGATGGTAACCTGAGCGCAAGTCAATCTTAGAAAACACATGTGCGCCCTGAAGCTGGTCAAACAAATCATCAATGCAAGGAAAAGGATAACGGTTCTTCATTGTAACCTTATTCAGCTGGCGATAATCAATACACATACGCATAGAACCATCCTTCTTCTTCACGAACAAAACAGGAGCACCTCACGGTGAAACACTGGGTCGAATAAAACCCTTACCAAGCAATTCCTGTAACTGATCCTTCAACTCCTTCAACTCAGGAGGAGCCATACGATACGGGGGAATGGAAATGGGCTGGGTGCCCAGCAACAGATCAATGCCAAAATTGATGTCTCTATCGGGCGGCATGCCCAGAAGATCAGCTGGAAATACATCGGGATAATCCCGTACCACTGGAACTGAGTCAACAGAAGGGGTATCAACACTGACATCTCTCACATAAGCTAAATACGCGGCACACCCCTTCTCAACCATACGCTGAGCTTTAAGAAAAAAGATAACTCTACTAGGAGTGTGATCTAAAGTACCACTCCACTCAATACGCGGAATACCTGGCATAGCCAGCGTCACGGTCTTGGCGTGACAATCAAGAATAGCAAAATGGGGCGACAACCAGTCCATGCCTAAAATAATGTCAAAATCCACCATACCGAGTAACAATAAGTCTGCTCTGGTCTCAAAACCACGAATAGTAACCAAAAATGACCGATAAACGTGGTCCACAACAAGAGAATCTCCCACATGAGTAGAAACATAAACGGGGGCACTCCAAGAATCTCGAGGCACACCCAAATGAGGAGCAAAGTAAGAAGACACATAAGAATAAGTAGAGCCCGGATCAAATAGAACGGATGCTTCTCTATGACAAACCAGTATAATACCTGTAATGACGGAGTCGGAGGCAACAGCCTCAATACGAGCAGGAATAGCATAATATCTGGCCCGGCCCCTCTCTCGAGGGCGACCTCTATCTCCCCGACCTCCGCCCCTAGCCGGCTGGGTAGGTGGGGTAGCAGCTGGAGCTGTGACCATGGCCTGAGAACTCTGAGGAGCACGTTGTGGCTGAGCAGTCTGTGAAGATGCACCCCTACCAAGTCTGGGGCAGTCCCTAACCATGTGGCGTGTATCACCACACTCAAAACAAGCTCTAGGAGGACGCGGTGGCTGTGACTGACTAGGGCCAGGTCTGCTGGACTGACCTTTGGAAGCACCCCGCACAGGAGGCGCGCTAGAAACTGGAGGTGGAGCTACCTGCTGATAAGGAATATCAGTCTCAAACTCTCGAGCCATGCTATATCTGATGGGTGGAATAAGACCCTCAATGAACCTGCGAACTCTCTCCCGAACTGTAGCAACCAAAGCTGGTGCATGCCTGGCCAACCTGGTATAACGGATAGCATACTCCGAAATGGTCATAGCACCCTGGCGCAAATGCTCAAACTCTGCGCGCCATGCATCCCTGAGACTCTGGGGACAAACTCCATCATGAGCATATCCGAGAACTGGGTCCAAGTCAGTGAAGCAGCCTCGACTGGACTGTCTATCTCATAAGTGCGCCACCAATCATAGGCGGCTCCCCGAAGCTGAAAAGCAGTGAAAGAAACCCTGCTGGACTCCACTATGCCCATAGTGCGAAGAATACGATGACACTCCTCTAGAAATCCCAAGGCATCGTCTGATGCTAATCCACTGAACACTGGGGGATCATATTTCTTGAACCTCTTAAGTCTCCGCTGCTCGTCCTCTGAAGCAGCTGACCCATCCTCGGGCTGAACTGGCACTGCAGGCGGTGCCGGAATAATCTCGGGAGCCTGCTCAACCTGCACTCGTTGCTCAGGAGTGCGGACGGCGGGAGTCTGTGCTCCTCCCCCGGCCTAGGATGTGGCTGCAGCAAGGGGAAGCAACCCTGCCTGAGCCAAGGTGGTGTACATACTCATGAACTGAGCTAAAGTCTCCTGGAGAGCTGGAGTAGTAGTGGCAGTAATAGGTGTGCCAGGTGCCTGGGCTCCGGCTGGATCTGCTGGTGGTACCTCGGCTGCAGCTCGCGCAGGTGCTCTGGCTGCACCACGTGCGCGTCCTCGACCTCTCTCCCGGCCCCGGCCTCTGACGGCTGCAGTAGGGGGCGCGGGTGCCTGATCATCTCGAGTGGCACGTGTCCTCACCATCTGTGAGAGAATAGAAGTCAGAAGTTTAGAATTGATGTCAAAATAACGCACGACGAGGAATTCAAATGAAACGAAGATTTTTCCTAAACAGTTACATAGCCTCTCGTAGATAAGTACAGACGTCTCCGTACCGATCAGCGAGACTCTAATAAACCGGCCTGTGTTCCATGACTCCTATGAACCTAATGCTCTGATACCAACTTGTCACGACCCCAGTTCACCCTCCATGAACATGTCGTGATGGCACCTAGTCCCTACAAACTAGGTAAGCCTATCAATGCGGAAATAACAACTTAACTAGCGAAATGGTTAAATAAAGCAAAACATATTAAAATAATAACTGTATATAAGGCCGCTCGGCCTATACAACTCAAAAGAAATGCGGAAGTCTACAACTCAATCCCAAAACCCGGAAACTCACGGGAACCACAGGCTAACAGAAACATAGTACGCTACTCTAACTCCTGAATATCTAAACAACTGAGAGAAAAGGGATAAACTAAATACTAAAGCTGGAACAGAATAGAGACTCCTGGTCTGCGGACGCGGCAGATATACCACGAAGTCTCCGTGTATCTCCTCGCCTCAAGGATAGTGCGCCTGAGAAGAGATACCTGGATCTGCACATGAAAAACATGCGTAGGAAGGGCATGAGTACACTACAGCGGTACTCAGTAAGTGCCAAGCCTAACCTCGGTTGGGTAGTGATGAGGAAGGTTAGGGCCCTACTGAAGTAAAATATATTGATAATCAACAAGTTTTAAAATCTGACAGAAATAATGAGTACAGCAGTGAGATAAGACAGGTCAACGAGGCAATAACAACTACACAAAGAACAAAATAAACACAGAATGACTACAGCTCAATACCAAGGATAACAATGAGGGTCTCCCAGGATACCGTCCTGTAGCCCTTTCCTCAACTGTCCAGTGGATCTCCCGGGATACCGTCCCGTAGTCCAACTCATGTGCCAAACCGAAGGATCTCCCGGGATACCGTCCCGTAGTCCAACCATCGATATGCAGGGGGATCTATCGGGAATCTAACCCACAGTCCCAAAGTAAAAGTGCAGGGGGATCTACCGGGAATCGAATCCGTAGTCCCAAAGTAAATAAATAAGGGGGGAGCTACCGGAATCCCACATCCATAGTCCCAATATAAATGCACAATCACAACCAGAAGGTACACGGAAGCAAAGTACAAAAGACAAGCAAATAGGTAGTACTGGCCTAGCATGCTTCACGTAGTACTGTCAAGGCAACTTAAGCAATAACGCAAGTTAAATCAACTAAACATGTTATCCTAATCTAGCACAGGTTATAATTGAAAGTAGAATAAAGTAAATATGAAAGGAACTCAATCTCACTATCTTAAGTAAAATCAGGATTTTCAACAATTGGCTCAAGAAAGCGCTCGTCACCTCTCGTACAAGGCACTCAAAATAACAAATAACAAATCCTAAGGGGAAAGGTCCCCCACACAAGGTTAGACAAGCCACTTACCTCAAACCGGCACAATATCAACTAGAAACCACGCCCTTGCCACGAGTATCCGACTCCAAATGGCCCAAATCTATTCAATTCAATTATACATTGGAAATAACATCGCAAACAACTGGTTTTGCTATTTAATTCAAAGCTACGGGGTGAAATTAGGTGAAATGACCAAAATTCCCTTCAGGCCAATGTCTCGGAATCGAATAATTTTCACATTTTCAGAACCCTCGTACTCTCACGAGTCTAACCATATAAAAATCTCCCAAATCGGAGGTCAAATGCTCACTCAAAACTCAATGGTTTAGCCTATGAAGTTTTACCCAATTTCATCCAATTTTGATCCCAAATTCGAATTTTAATGATGGATTTAACTACAAAATGATGAAATATAACTAGAAGGGATTAAAGGAACGTTACCCAATAGTTTTCTCTTCAAAACCCTCTGAAAATCGCCCTTACCCGAGCTCAATTTGGTTTTTCTATCTTATGAAATCAAACCCTCGAATTTTCTATATCAGAACAGGCATTTCCACTTCTGCGGACAAGGGATCGCTTGTGCTGTCCCGCTTATGCGGAAATAAGCCGCTTATGCGGTCTACAATTAAATGGCCAGGATCGCATTAGTGAGAAATGAGCCGCAGGTGCGGAAGCGCATCTGCGAGGGACAATCCGCTTCTGCAGAAACTAACGAAACGCTGGAGCCGCATCTGCGATGCCTAAGCCGCTTCTGCGGCTCCACTTATACGGGAATAGCACCGCTTCTGCGGTTTCTGAGGGAAAGGAGCAAAGCCGCTTCTGCGGCCATTTAGCCGCCTCTGCGGCGCCGCATCTGCGGTTCCCAAGCCGCAGATGCAAAAATACCAGAAGCAGCAATGGTTCAGCTGCTGCAACACTTCAAAAATTCTTCCGTTAACCACCCGAAATCATCCCCAGGCCCCCGGGACCTCAACCAAAAGCACCAATAACACCTAATACCTCATTCAAACTTGTACCAATCCTTAAACCACCTAAAACAACGTCGGAAACTCGATTAATTCAAGGATTTGAGCCTAAGAACTTCAAATTCCATCAAAATACATTTTCGATCAAAACCCCAACCAAAAGACGTCCGAATGACCTGAAATTTTGCACACACATCCCAAATGACACGACAGAGCTATTGCAACTTCCGGAATTCCATTCCGGCCTTCGGATCAAAAATTCACTATCGGACCGGAAACTTCAAAAATTCAACCTTCGGCATTTCAAGCGTAAAAGAGCTACGGACTTCCAAAATACATTCCGAACATGCTGCCAATCCCAAAATCACCTAACGGAGCTAACGGGACCATCGGATTTCCATTCCGAGGTCGTCTTCACACTGTTCCGACTACGGACCACTTTTCCACACTTAAGCTCTCATTTAGGGACTAAGTGTCCCAAAACTCTCCGAAACTCAACACCGAACGTCCCGGAAAACCAAAATAGCAGAAATGAACTTATAGGAAGCAGTTAATGGGGGATCGAGGTATAAATTTTTAAGACGACCGGCCGGGTCATCACACTCATACACATTCATATGCATATCATGTCTCAGTCCCTGTTGTTATTTATTGATACATCATATCATCATTTTTGGGCTAGTTTCATGAAATTGTGAGCCAGAGAGAGACTGGAGAGATTGATGACTGAGTGAGGTCGAGGGCCTGATTGTGAGGATATTGATACTATAGCACGTGAGTTGTCCGTGCGGATTTTGATATTGATACTATAGCACGTGATTTGTCCGTGCAGCATGTGAGTTGTCCGTGCAGATTATAGCGCTTGGGCTCTAGGAGCCCCTCCGGAGTCTGTACACACCACCAGTGAGCGCAGTTGATTATGTGTATATATATGGATCGGATTGCACGCCGCAACGAACCTTATGGCTATATGTATATGGATCGGGTTTCACACCGTAACGAGCCTTGTGGCTATATATATGTGGATCGGTTGCATGCCGCAACGAGTATTGTATAGTGCTGAGTGATTGAGCGCTGAGTATTGAGCACGGTAAGAGAGAAATGCGAGACAGTGAGATTAAGTACTCTGAGGGTGAGAGTAAATGAGTTCATCAATGAGAGGCATTACATTTGACATGCGTATTTGAGATACATGCATAGAGATGCATTTCCTTTTGCTGCCCGGTTTTGGTGACATTCATGATTTTACCGTATCATGACATGTAGGCATAGAAATACACTTTCCTCATGCTATCTGAAAGTGAATATTTACGTGTTGAAAGGTTTTTGGGAAAAATTACAGTTTTCAAACTTACTCATATTTTGACGATTTCGGTAAAGGATTTAGGTTTTCAGTGATATACTTGAAAACCGGAACTATTTTCGAAAAACTATGAAAAGGCTGAGCATTTTATCTCTGAGCTACTTCTTTATTTAATTGCTTTACGTTGTTATGAATTGTTGTTGGCTATTGGTGTTGGATCCGACCTATGTCCCAGCTCGTCACTACTTTCAATCTAAGTTTAAGTTTGTTACGTATTGAGTACATGGGGTCGATTGTACTCATACTACACTTCTGCACCTTGCGTTCAGTTGTTGACTGTTGATGTTGTTGTGTTCGATGGGAGCTGGATTTGAAGATGTACATGTGTCCCTATTCTAGCTGCCTCTTGTTCATGGTAGCCTTAGATTTATAAAACTCTGTTATGTACTTTTCAAATAGATGATGTATTTATTTCATACCGGTTTTGTAAACTCTATTCTTAGAAACTCAAGATTTGTACTACTAGTCCTTGAGAAATGTATAAGATTCAGATAATTTCTTTTGATTAATTGTCTTATTAAATATTATTGAAACTGGATAGATATTAGTTGGCTTACCTAGCGGGTCGGGTTAGGTGCCATCACGACCAATGAATTTTGGGTCGTGACATACCCCAAAACGAAAGTAGAATGCACAGCAGAAAGAGAATAACTAGCACTTGTAGCTATCTACTCTCCAACGGTAGTTGGATGAATTCATAGTGGCTCTTCTATAGAGCCATTTGACACATCTAAAATGGCACAGGCACATCAATTTGTAAGTAAAAACAAGAAATGATGCATGGTTCCTCTAATGAGAAAAATAATTAAGGGTTACATCTAACATGGCACAGGCATAGCAACTGTACAACTTGTAAAGAATATAGGTTAACCCTAGTAGTTAACCTTAGTTAGCTTAATTTAATTACAGTATTATTTAGTGTTAGTGATGTACAGCTATCCTAAGGTGGTTAGTTAGTTAAATATACTGTAGCTTCTTCTTCTTTCCAGTTGAGTCAGTTGTATTGATATACAGAGCACAGCTCTTGACTGATTCTCTCTCGAAAATTCTCAATCTCAATTTCTCTCTCCGTCTGCACATTGTTAAATATGAAAGGCCATACTAGAAATGAATGTTATAAATTGATGAGGTGTGAATTTTGTAATAAGACAGGGCACTTGAAGGAGAACTGTTACAAGATTATTGGTTATCCATCTGATTTCAAGCAGAAGAAGAAAGCAAATGCAGTCATGATAGATGGATCTGGACAGCAAGGAGTGATAGCTTCACCAACCACAAGCATATATCATCCAAGCAGTAATGTTGAACCAGCTCAATTCTTTACTAAAGAACAATATAACCAGTTGTTGCAATTGCTGAACAAAGGCTCTACTGCAGGGACTAGTGCAAACATGGCAGGTAAGTGCTTTTGTGGTAATGTAGCCTTATGTGAGAACTTAGAACTTTGCAAATGGATAGTAGATACTGGTGCTACTAACCACATGACTGGTGATAAGAGTTTACTGAAAAATGAAACTTCAGTAGGAAATTCAGGACAAGTGCAATTACCTGCTGGAGATTCAGCATCAATCTCACATATGGGAGAGTGTCAACTCACAGGAGGTGATGTACTAAAAGATGTGTTATGTGTACCTGCTTTTAATTTTAATCTCATGCCAGTCTCTAAAGTGATAGAAGATCTTAAATGCAGTGTTACTTTTTTTCCAAAATGTTGTGTGTTCCAGGACCTCTTATCTGGGAGGGTGAAGGAGATTGATAGAAGAGAAGAAGATCTGTACATATTGTCAACAGCTTTAGGGAAGACTGTGAATAGAGCTTTTGCAGCTACCAGTAAAGAAGGAGGCATGGAAATATGGCACAGAAGAACAGGACATGTTCCAATTCAAGTTCTCAAAAGGATTCCTAGTATACAACACTATGGTAGTAGAATAAATAATGACTCACTGTCTAAATGTAAAATTTGTCCTCTAGCTAGACAAACTAGAGCACCTTTTCCAACTAGTACTAGTAGAAGTTTACATGCTTTTGATTTGATCCATATGGATGTGTGGGGACCCTATAAGATTGCTACTCATAATGGCATGAAATACTTTCTTACATTGGTTGATGATTTTACCATATGGACTTGGGTATTTCTTATGAGACTCAAATTTGATGTTATTTTCTTACTCAAGAACTTTATTAGTATGATCAAAACACAGTTTCGGGCAAATTAAGATGTTTAGATCAGACAATGGGAGTGAGTTTTTTAACAGTGCAAGTAATGACTTGTTTCAAATGCATGGGATTGTTCATCAAAGCTCCTGTCCATATACTCCCCAACAAAATAGAGTTGTGGAAAGGAGACATAGACATATACTGGAGACTGCTCGAGCAATCAGATTTCAAGGCCACTTACCTGTTAGATATTGGGGACATTGTATTGATGCTGCTATATATATAATCAACAGAATTCCCTCTTCTGTCTTGGGACAGAAGTCACCATATCAATTACTTCTGAATAAGCCACCTTCATTGACACATTTAAAGGTAGTTGGATGTCTATGTTTTGCTACTAATCTGACAGGCCATGATAAATTTGCTCCTCGAGCTGTGAGGTCAGTCTTCCTAGGATATGCTGCACATCAGAAAGGTTACAGACTTTTGGATTTGGAGAATAGAGTATTCTTTATAAGCAGAGATGTAGTGTTCTATGAGGATATATTTCCCTTCCACACAGCAGAGGGATCATCAGAATCATTATTCCTGGATAAAATTCCAGTGCCAAGATAAGATTTTGATGAAGAACTGAAAGCAGTCAGTTCTGTTACTGATACACATATTGAGGGAACCAATATGCCATGCTCTCCTACTCTAACTCCAGTTATCTCAGATGAGCAGGACATTTCACACCCTGTTGAATATAACAGTGTGGATAGTCCTGGTGATTCTCTTATTTTGCCTGATGATGGGGAACCCAGAAAATCCACAAGAGTATCTAAGCCTTCCATATGGTTTAAGGATTATGTTAGAGATGACAAGAGAAGTTCTACAAGCTGCTGCAAGTACCCTATTTCAGAGGTGATTGGATATGAAGGTATCTCTTCAAAATATCAAAGCTACTTGGCAAATTTTTCAGTAGAAATGGAACCTACATCATAGTCAGAGGCAGTAAAGGACAAGAGATGGGTAGAGGCAATGCAGGCAGAAATCAAAGCATTTGAGGACAATAAGACTTGGGAACTTGTATCCTTGCCACAAGGACAAAAGGCAATAGGATACAAGTGGGTTTATAAGATTAAATATAAGGCATCAGGAGAAATTGAAAGGTTCAAAGCTAGATTGGTGACCAAAGGGTATAATCAGAGAGAAGGTTTAGACTACCAAGAAACTTTTTCACCTATGGTGAAAATGGTTACTGTCAAAAGTGTGTTGTCTATTGCAGCTTCAAGGCAGTGGTCTATTCATCAAATGGATGTTTACAATGCTTTCTTGCAAGGAGATCTATCTGAGGAGGTATATATGGAGGTACCCCAAGGTTTCAATGGACCGAAAGCTGAATTCAGAGTTTGCAAACTACTTAAGTCCCTCTATGGACTTAAGCAGGTATCTAGACAGTGGAATCTCAAGCTCACATCAGCCTTGGTGGATGCTGGATTTCAACAGAGTCATTTAGATTATTCTCTATTCATCAAAAGATCAGGAGATCACATGGTGGTAGTTCCGGTCTATGTTGATGACCTTCTTATCACTGGAGATAATCCCATCATGATCCAACAGACTAAGGATGATTTACAAACCTCTTTTAAGACTTAAGACCTAGGAGAGCTTAAGTACTTCCTGGGCATAGAATTTGCACGAAATAGTGATGGTATATTAATGCATCAACGCAAGTATGCCTTAGAACTCATAGCTGAGTTGGGGCTATCAGGCTCTAAACCTGTTTCATGTCCTATGGAGCCAAATGTGAAGCTCACTACTGCTGAATTTGACACTCATACAGGTACTTCTGATGACACATTATTGACTGATCCAGGGCCATATCAAAGGCTTTTGGGTAAGCTTTTTTATTTGACTGTTACGAGACCAGATATCTCTTTTGCTGTTCAAAGTTTGAGCCAATTCATGCATTGTCCCAAGGTCTCTCATATGGAAGCTGCACTCAAGGTGGTTAGATATATCAAAAGCAGTCCTGGTCTGGGAGTTTTCTTGGCTGCTAAGTGTTCTGAATCACTTTCAGCATTTTGTGATACAGATTGGGCTGTATGTCCCAACACACGAAAGTCAGTCACAGGATATTTCGTCAAGCTTGGCTCTTCCTTGATTTCTTGAAAATCTAAGAAGCAGTCCACTATCTCTAGAAGCTCAGCAGAAGCTGAATATCGCAGCTTAGCATCCACAGTTGCCGAGATTACGTGGATTATTGGTTTACTCAAGGAGCTACTAGTGGATCATAATTCACCTGTGCCTATCTACGGTGATAGCAAATCAGCTCTTGCTATTGCTGCCAATCCTGTATTTCATGAACGTACGAAGCACATTGATATTGATTGTCATTTCATTCGTGAAAAGATTCAACATGGTCTTGTTTCTGTGCTCTATTGTCCTACAGCTGAGCAGGAAGCTGATATACTCACAAAGGGACTTGGTCGCATTCAGCATTCATATTTGCTGTCCAAGCTAGGTCTACTCAACATCTTTCCTAGTCCTAGCTTGAGGGGGGGGGGGGTGTAAAGAATATAGGTTAACCCTAGTAGTTAACCTTAGTTAGCTTAACTTAACTATAGTATTAGTAGTGTTAGTGATGTACAGCTGTCCTAAGGTGGTTAGTTAGTTAAATATACTGTAGCTTCTTCTTCTTTCCAGTTGAGTCAGTTGTATCGATATACAGAGCACAGCTCTTGACTGATTCTCTCTCGAAAATTCTCAATCTCAATTTCTCTCTTCGTCTGCACATTGTTAAATTCTTCACACTATGCACGAAAATAAATAAAATATGCTTATGATATAGCGAAGAACTAAAAAATTAACCCATTGGCCTTCAACGCTAAGATCGAGCATCTTTTGGTTCCAACCGTTAACTATGAAAAAAGAGCTTTGTTATCCAACTATGAAAAACGAACACGTATATGTTTTAAGAGAAATCAGTACATGCATGAAAGAAATTCAATTACTCGTAGCTAGCACTGGGGAAATATCCCAAGCTCAATATCCTTGTTGTCACATCCATGATCCTTCACTGGATCTTCAGTCACTATTGAAGAATCTAAAAAACCAGAAGATATCAAAATTATTGACTAGGAAATTGAACTGAATTCAGAAATAATAGAGTTAATTGATCTTCAGTCACTGTTAAGCCACAGGTGTGTATATTTTATACTGGCGGATTACATAATGCTGATTTCCTATTCCTATTTACATTATACACAACTCGATTGCATATAGTAATTTTAGTGAAGCTATATTCATCAATGGTGCAATAAGCAAAATCTCATTGATTTTTACTTACATTCGTATAATATTTGCTATATATAACCTTTTCTAATTACTATCCATATAAATTTCTTTAACTTTGTTCTTTAATGATGAAATAAAGAAAAAGGAGTAGAAGTAAGAGGAAAATTGAGTTGACTCATTTAGAGAGAGGAAGTTGAAGTCGTGAACTAACTAAGTTGATAATGAAGTTTTCTTGAAGGACACGGACATTGATTCATTTACAGAAAATAGATGATGATATATAGATCCTGTTTGGGACTTCATATACAGTACCAAAGTCTGGATAGGATCGGAGTTGGTGGCTGTGCCAGGCTTCCTTTTCACGACAAAGTTCATTTTGTGGCAAATAGATATATAGTCGGTCCTTATTTTGTAGCAATTAATTAGTAATCGATCACGGGCCGATAATAGTATTGTACCATCTACATAGTTTTGAATTTTTCCTAAAATAATGAGTTTTTGATGAAATGTACAGCTAATCACCCTTTCACTACTGTAGCGCGCTTTGTCCTTGTTGCATATAACTTTCAATTTAAGTTGACACTTCTTTCAGGGCTGAAATGAAATAATTAATACTCAAATTTGTAGATAAAATAATACTATGGTATATAACTTCCTTGTTTTTATTCTTCTTCCTTTCTAGGCTATTCTCAACTCTTTGCTTTTCAATATGACTTCGTCTTACTTCCTTTCTAGGCTATTCTAAAAGAAGTCACTTTGTGCCCTGCAATGATTTTGTTAATTACTTTTGAAAATTGAACCTTCCAAATTTTTGTTTTGTTTAATGAGTGTATACGCTTTATGCATCGATAATATTTAAAAACAAAGTTACATCAGCAGGTGATTTAAAACGCAACTACTGTAATTTTCAATACAAACATCAGTTGCTAGCCCTAAAAATTGAAAATCAATTCTATTGCTGTCCGCACGTAAATTCAGGGGTGGCCTGACGAATTTTATGGTCTAAAGCCAAATTTTACGAGGAGCCTTAATTTTTTTTTTAAATTATTATTTTTTTTAATTTGAAGTCCATTTTTCTATTTATTTTTTTTTTGTAGATACAAACTTATTAATAATTTTTTTAAATCAATTTTTTCTAATAATTCTTTCTCAATTGACAATATAGTTAATCCATTTAACCTCTCTTCAGACATTACTGAGTTTGGGTCATCACCTGTTTTCTTATTCATTCCGTGCTTCTGAGGCCTTCAAAACCTCATTTTTAGTCGCCTCGATTTGCGTGTGCAGTTCGGGCGCGTAGCCGGAAAACCTAAATGTGAAATTCTGTGAAAAATGCTAAAATTTGCTATTAAAATGAATAAGTTTGACTTTGGTCAACATTTTGGGTAAACGGACTCGGACCCGTGATTTGACGGTCCCGGAGGGTCCGTAGAAAAATATGGGACTCGGGCGTATGCCCGAAATCGAATTATGAGGTTCCAAGCCCGAGAAATGAATTTTTGAGTAAAATTGTTTTTCTGAAATTATTAAGGAAAATAGAAATGAAAATTTATTAGAACATGTTGATATCGGGCCCGTATTCTGGTTTCGGCGCCCGGTACAGGTCTTATATGTGGTTTAAGATGATTCTGTGAAGTTTGGTTGAAATCGGACGTCGTTTGACGTGTTTCGGACTTAAAACTCTAAATTTGAAAGTTTATGAAAATTGAGGAAAAACTAGTGATTTTGAGGCTTGATTCATTGTTTTTGATGTTATTTTGGCGATTTGATCGCACGGTTAAGTTCGTAGGATGTTGTTGAGTTAGTGTATGTGTTTGGTTAGGATCCCAGGGGCTCGGGTGTGTTTCGGAGGTGTTTCGGAGTGATTTCGGACTTAGGAAAGTTGCAGAAATTCTTCAGCTGTTGCAGACCCAGTTCCTTCTTCGCGTTCGCGACGCCTCCTTCGCGTTCGCGAAGCTCTGAGTTTTCCCTTCATCGCGTTCGCGCTCTTGACTCGCGTTCGCGTAGAGTCATTTGACTCTGAAGACTTAGCCTTCATTTTCCTCATCGTGTTCGCATTGATACTCACGCGTTCGCGTAATATATAGGGCTCCTTCATCGCGTTCGCGTAAGGGTCCACGCGTTCGCGTAGACCAAGTACTGGACCCCCAACTTTTCCTCATCGCGGTCGCACTCCTCCCATCGCGAACGCGATGGTTTGATAAGTTACCTTTCGTTAACGCGATCTCCTTTTCGCGAACGCGAAGGGCAATTTTTGCCCAGTTATATTTTAATTTCCAGAATCAGTGTATTGCGGGATTTTCATAAAAGCACACGAGCTCCTTCTTCTCCAAGGTCTTTAGGCGTCCATTGAAGCTCCCTTTCACCAAAACTTCTTGGGTTAGTAAATCTTAACTCGTTTTCTTCCTGTTCCATCAATATTTGTTGAATTCCTAAGCCAAAACATATAATTTAGGGTAGAAATTGGGGGAAATGGGTAGAGTTAGGGCTTTTTGAATTTTCTTGATTTAGTCCTCGTTTTGGGGTCGAATTTGAAAACAAATAATATATTCGGGCTCGTGGGTGAATGGGGGATATGTGTTTGGTCCGAACCTCGTGTTTTGACCAAGCGGGCCCGGGGTCAATTTTGGAATTTTGGGAAGAAAGCTTGGAAATCTATAATTAGACATTGGGTTTGATTTGTTTAGCATATATTGATACTATGAAGTCATTATTGTATAGATTTGATTGAGTTGGAGCCGAATTCGAGAGGGAAAGCGGTTGTTGTGGATTGATTTGGCCGTGGAAGTTGAGGTAAGTGTTTGGTCTAACCTTAGCTTGAGGGAATAGGAGTTGAGTCTTATTTGCTACTTGCTAATTGTCGAGTACGATGTATAGGCATGGTGACGAGTATCTATACATTGGTGTCTAGCATGATCGTGAGTCCTTATATTGCGAATATCCTGATTTTGGTATAGCTTCCATACTTAATTGATGATTTCTATTTGTTGTAAAGAGTATGTGAAAGGAAATTGTGATCTTTGAACTTCGTGGAGCGTTGGCTCGAGTTGAAATACAAATTGTGAAGGTATATGAAATATTTAAATCCTTGGAGCGTTGGCTCAAGTGATAATGTGAACTATGAGATGAAAGTGAAAGCACTACTAGAAATTGGGCCTATGGCAACAGTTTTATTGCAACGGTTCTTGAACCGTTACAATAGTAAGTCTATTGCAACGGTTTTAACCGTTGCATAAGGGCCTAAGATCTATTGAGACAGTTTTGCAAGGAAACCGTTCCCATAGGATACAAACCGTTGCAACATTTTAACCTATTGGAACGGTTGTACTAACCATTGCAATAGGTATATCTTTGGCCACGGTTTCTAAAAAAAAACCTATAGCAACTTTTTAATTTTTGCCTCCCTGTTTTCCCTCTTTTAATTTTCGCGAAGTATAATTTTTGTTTTAATTATTATGTATATCTAATCTAATAAGAAGACACCTAACTCCAGCAGAAGGACGCTCTTAAGCAAGGCAAATCTCTGACAATGGCGCACTCTCCAACATCGTAGGTCTCCCGTTGATTTTCTTCTATGTCTAGGTAAGGGTTTCTTCTCCAAGATTGATTGTAGACTTGTAGTTTAGTTTACTTCACTCAATTTCTCTCACACAGTAACCCACTAACATTCGTCATCTCTTTAATTGGTAAAATTTTAATTAATCAGTTGTGAGGGATGACTTTATTGTTGTTTAGTAGAAGGTGCAGCAGGTTATTCCGTCACTTTCAGTTGGTAAATCAAAGGTATGGCCTTCCTCTCGCTTTTGATAAGTTATCTTCTTTAACTTTTTGGAGTCAAATTTGACACTGATAAAGGGAGCTAGAAAATGGTTTTAAAAAATTAGGGTTTGAGATTTTTGGCTACTTATAATGAATCAATCCCATAATTATTGGGTGAGTTTGTCATGAAGTTTCCCACAAGGTGTTTGACGCTTTGCCTCAATGAATCTCTGCAAATTGTTTAAATTTCTATCATTTCTCAAGAGTTCAACTGATATTCTAAAGTTTATACAGAGCAATGGAGGGAGACTATTTGTCATTTTCATATAGTTCTTAATTACGATTGTAGGATATTTTTGATAATCCGTTGTTGAATTGTGTTAAAGCATCAAATATCAAGTTCAAATTAACCGAGATGTCAAAGTTTAGGTGTCATTTTCTTCAATCAAAACTGAATCTTGTATTAGAGTTTCTAAAAGTTGAAGATGAAGTAAAATTAGATAACGTATTATATGTAAGTGAGCTCATTTTCTGATTTCTTTATTTAATCCTTGCAAGGAATAGCACCACATTTTGCGGCTGATGCTTTCATGGCCTCAAGGTCTCATAGGGGTTTTGTTTGCAAGGCGAGCTCATTAGTCTCTCTAAATTCAAAATGTATTTGCTCTAGGTGTGGTATGTCTCATGCTCTCTATATACCCTTACTCCTTTCTGCTGAGACTTCTTCCTACTAGGAAAACTGTTGTGTAACAAAAAATAGTGACATCAAGAATAAGAAAAAGGAGAAAGGAAAATAGTTGTGATAAATGAAAAGTCAGAAAGCCCATATACTGTGTAGTTTAGTTCACTGAAGTCTTACGGGAGTTGAATCGTTTATTCAAGCTTCCTACTTGTGATGTCTTCTTTAACTTGCAAATGTAGAAAATTATTCTATGAACGCTTTTCCATACATAATATCAAGAAAAGACTTTCTTGTTTAATCACATTTTTTTTTCGATTTAATTGCAGGTGGATAATCCAATTATGTGCATGGAAACTCGAGAAACCCATAAATTTATTGATAAAAAGAATTTCCACAGCTAGTATTTTCTTTTTGTTAGCTCTTATATTTTTGTTATTTCAGAATGGTAAATAAGAGATTAAACAAATATCATAATTACTTATAAGGTACGTTTGGCTATTCTTTTTGTCTTTTAATTTCTTCTTTCAGCTAGTAACTTGGATATGCCACTATCCCTTGACTTTGTGTAATTTGAATCATAATCACTAAACATCTTAAAATGAGAGATCTAGAGACATCTCAAATAGCAGTAGTAGAAGCATATAAGTCTTTCACAAAGAAAAGTCAAATTTTTATTTTTCTGGAAGATAGCTTTTACCATAATTGTCGCAGCAAGTACTCAATGCTTCTGATCACCAAATTTTTTGCATCTTTGGTTATACTATACATGCGATTTTTATTGAGTTATTTTCCATATTACAAGGATTTTGAAGGATTTATTGCATGTCCTTAGCTAGCATGATATGCTTTAAAGATCACCTTCGCAGTAAGAAGGTCAACTTCAAACGGATGCAATTTGTTTGTGCAATAAAGCGCTTTGTTATCCACGGTTTTAAGTTGATAAACCTGAAATTAAAAATCCCCTTAGAGGGAAAAGCATTACAATCGATGAGACACAAGGTTTGGCTAATCTTTTTTGCTTTTTCTTTTTTGGTCCGTAAATAATAGCCTTAAAATCCAATTGTTTCATTGATCACTATGTTTTGCTATTGACAAGTCTGAGTTTGCGCAGATTCATTATGGTGTATGCTGATATATTCATCATGACATTCAAGTCTGCAATGATGAATCTTAGAAACTTTTTTCTGTATTTTTTAAATTGTTTTAACAAATGAAGTTCAGCTTAGGGAAGAAAAATAGGTGAAAGTTCCAGTGACTAAATAAGTTTATGGAGGATGGTCCCTGCTAATGTTCAGAAGGTTGTGAAGAAATAAGAAGGTACTATTATAGCACCCTTTTATTTAATGCATCTAACTTTAAGTAAATATCAAGTGTTCGTGACATACTAGTGTTCTTTTAGGTACTGCTTATCTTAATCTATGTCCTTAAAATAGAAAAAGAAAAGAGAAGAAAAGGTTGTTGGTTTTGCAAAATGAACAATAGTTTGTCTAGGTATGAAATCTGTTGACAACTATATGTGTTGGAGAATTATTGAGATTCATATCTTTGTGCTTACAAGGTAGGGGTAACGTGCGTACACATTACCCTTCCCAGACCCCACAATGTGGGATAATACTAGGTATGATGTTGTTGTTGTTGTTGTTGTTGTTGTTATTGTTGTTATGTCTTTGTGCTTACAGAAAATGTTGGAATAACTTATAGTCATGGTCATGTGATCCGCTTCATCTTTCTGTTTGGATTAGTTTGTGAAAATAAAAATTTAGAGTGTGGTGTGTCTGGATTTTCCTGCACTATCGTTTGTCTATTGCTGATTGTGGACTTTCAGGCATATTGTTTTATGTGTTAGTTAGCATAGTGAAGTGACTTTTGGTTGCTATATCTGTACACATATGTCAGTTAGCATGTGCGTGTGTGTTTTTTCAATTGTCAAATGTTAGATTTTGCAATGTAAATTGAAAGGAGCTAGAGTGTTCCTTCATTATTTTGGTCTTCGATTGGAATTGAGTTGCTTTGAAATGGAGTTGGAGGCTTTGAGTACTAATGTCATTTGAAAATGTAGAAGCTTGTCTTATGGAAATATTGAAAGTTTAGAAAATATTTAGCTTCTTGTTTGGGATAACAAATGATTAGGATTCTTTGTGTACGGCATAATGATATTTTGAGCATGTTAATATTTTTGGGATAGTCGTATTTACAAAGGAAACTCTGCCGAAAATTTTAAGAATTTGGAGAGTTGAAAAATTTTCGAGTTATCAAATTGGTTATAGTAAGAGACTGGAGCAAGTCTTTATCTATTATGTTTAGGACTTACAAGTCTTCATCTGTTGTTAGCCTCCTTGCTCTTCAAATAGGTTGCTTGTATTTTAGCTTGTTGTTGCTCTTATATAAGGAATTGTGACAGTAAACATAGTTCAACTTTGTTAGGTAAAGCATCGATAACAAATCAATTACTTTGTGATTCGAATATCTTAAAAAAAATTTGTTTAATCATTTATTGATCATCATTTGTAGGTGCAGCGATTGCAGATGAAAGCAGTGATGAAGACCTTACTTGAGTGTTGTTGATCGTTGCTAGACTTTCTCATTATGTTCCAGGATAATTTTTGTTTAGAACTTTTTGTATGCAAACTCATCTATTTTAACTTTGAATTGTTGATCAAACAATGTATACATATTTTGTTTGTCAATGGATAATGCTAGTTAAATATTTTAATATTATTTTATAGTTTATATAAGCTATGGTGTGAAAAAATTTTGTTTACATAGGAAATATTCCTTATTGTGGAACTATAAATATATTAAATTACTAGAAAACAATCGTTGCAATAGATAATATAACCGTTGCAATAGACTATAGATAATTGTTGCAATAGATCACCGAACCGTTACAATATATCATAAAAACCATCGCGATAGCCTTAAAATATTGTTGGCATAAATATATCAGAACGGTTTATAACCGTCCCAATAGGACTAAAAACCGTTCCACGGCTTGATGCAACAGTTTCATAACCGTTACAATATCTCTATACGGGGACGGTTTTGCAACCGTTACAAAAAACCGTCCCAATACACCTATGGTAACACTGAATCCCGGAACGAGTCCTAAACCGTCCCAGTAGCTCCATAGGGTCGGTTAGTGTATTTACTGCAACGGTTTTGGAAGGGTTGCCATAGGCCTTATTTCTAGTAGTGAAGAAAGAGAAGGAGTTATTGGTTTATTCTCTTGTCGGGACGTTTTGTTGTTTTATTGATATTGTTCCCTTGCTGGGATTTAATTGTTTAATTACATTCCCTTGCCGGGATTTCTATCATTATTTGTTTACTTTCTTGCCCCTTATTTGTGATTGTTGTTTGGGGTGAGGAAGAGTGATAAAGCACGAAGGGTGATGCCGTACATTGTATGATACTTGTGGATCGGGTTGCACGCCGCAACAATGCTAAATGATAGGGATCGGGATGCATTCCGCAACAATGACATTTGTGGATCTGGTTGCACGCCGTAACAATGCTAAATGATATGGATCGGGTTGCACGCCGTAACAGTGTTGTTATATATATTGGGATCGGGTTGCGCGCCGCAACAATTATTGATACAAGTGTGTTTATTTTGGATATTAGTTTCCTTGTTCGCTGTAAATTCTAAGCTGCCCTTAGACTGTTACTCTGGATTTACTATTAATACTGGTATACCCCTCCCCTCCCCCCCCCCCCGAGCATGTTTTCCCCTCCATCTTTACTTGTTAGTTCTGTTTTACTTTCCGCCGTATATTATATAACTGCACAGG
Organism: Nicotiana attenuata; assembly: GCF_001879085.1. Classification (NCBI taxonomy): domain Eukaryota; kingdom Viridiplantae; phylum Streptophyta; class Magnoliopsida; order Solanales; family Solanaceae; genus Nicotiana; species Nicotiana attenuata. The sequence continues at coordinate 385,194 of NW_017670272.1, forward strand.
TTTAATTGGTAGTCCGGTCCTAGCCTCGTCACTACTTCGCCGGGGTTAGGCTAGACACTTACCAGCACATGGGGTGGGTTGTGCCGATACTACACTCTGTGCTATTTTGCACAGATCCAGGTTTTGGACAGCAGCAGCAGTAGCGTGGGAGCAGGCCTTCAGTCCAGCGAGACATCGAGGTAGCCCTGCAGGCGTCCGCAGGTCCAACGTCTCCTCTATCCTTTATTTTAGTCTGTTATCTCTTTGTATTCGAGACAAACAGTTTATGTTCTCTTTCAGACGATTGTATTTAGTATTCTTAGTAGTTCGTGAGTATTGTGACACCAGTCTTGCGTAGAGGCTTTTGCTGAATCTTCCGCATTTCTATTCAGTTTTTTATAATATTAAGACTTCCGTTTATTATTTAATTTTATTGCTTTTGTATTATTGCCCATAGTTGTTAAATGGGATTATGCTATAAATGAAAAGGTAATTAAATTTGGCTTGCCTAGCTCTCATTAGTAGGCGCCATCACGACTCCCGAGGGTGGGGAATCCGGGTCGTGACAAGTTGGTATCAGAGCTCTAGGTTACATAGGTCTCACAACTCACGGACAAGCTTAGTAGAGTCTGAGGGATCGGTACGGAGACGTCTGCATTTATCCCCAGAGGCTACCGAGTTAGGAAAAGTTTCACATTTGTTCTTTCCTGTCGTTTGGTTTCTCAACGCTAATTGAATTTCTACTCTGTTCTTTCGCAGATGGCGAGAACACGCACTTCCTCATCTTTTGATCAGCAGTCCGAGCCCCAGGCAGCTCCCACTAGGGGCAGAGGGCAAGGGCGAGGTCGTTCTAGAGGCCGAGGTAGGGGCAGAGCTCAGCCCCGAGCAGCAGCACCAGTGGCGGAGCCTCAGGTTGACTTTGGCGAGGAGGTTCCGACCCCAGCCCCAGCAGTTCCGGTGGGCCCAGCTCAGGTCCCAGAGGGGTTTATTGCCACCCCAGTTCTTCAGGACGCTCTTGTCAGATTGGTAGGCCTCATGGAGAGTGTCACCCAAGCGGGCTTGCTTCCAGTAGCACCAGCCACTTCTCAGGCTGGAGGAGGGACTCAGACTCCTGCTACACGCACTCCGGAGCAGGTGGCTCCCCAGGTTCAGGTTCCAGTGGTTCAGCCAGCTATGGCAGTTTAGCCGGGTGTAGTGACTCAGACCGGCGATGGAGCGGCTATGTCCGCCGATGCTCTGTGGAGGCTGGATAGGTTTACCAATCTCTTCACTTCTACATTCAGTGGTGCAACCACGAAGGATCCCCAAGATTATCTGGATAGTTGCCATGAGGTTCTTTAGAACATGGGTATTGTTGAGACCAATGGAGTTGATTTTGCTACCTTTCGACTGTTTGGATCCGCCAAGACTTGGTGGAAGGATTATTGCTTAGCTAGACCAGCCGGTTCGCCTTCTTTGACTTGGGAGCAGTTCACAGTGTTGTTTCTGGAGAAGTTTCTCCCCATGACTCAGCGAGAGGCCTTTCGGAGGCAGTTTGAGCGCCTTCAGCAGGGTTCCATGACGGTCACTCAGTATAAGACCAGGTTCATTGATCTAGCTCGCCATGCTCTTATCATACTCCTCACCGGGAGAGAGAGGGTGAGGAGGTTTATTGATGGTCTTATTCAGCCGATTCGTCTTCAGATGGCCAAGGAGGCCGAGAGTGAGATCACTCTTCAGGAGGCGGCCAATGTGGCCCGCCGAGTTGAGATGGTTCTGTCACAGGGAGGTGGTCATGGGTCTGATAAGAGGCCCCGTCATTCAGGCAGATTCAGTGGTACCTCATTTGGAGGTAGAGATTCTTATGGTAGAGGCCATCCTCCTAGGCCCTTTCAGTCCGCTCTCCAGGTCTCTCATGGTACTTCAGGCGGTCGAGGTTCTCAGACGCACTATTCTGATCAGCAGCCTTACAGTGCACCACCGGCTCCCATCAGTGCACCGCCGCTTCAGAGTTTCCGAGGTGGTCATTCAGGCCGCCAGGGTCAGCCTCAGTTTCCTCAGCTACAACATTCGGGTGGATGTTATGAGTGTGGTGAGTATGGTCACATCAGGAGGGCTTGCCCGAGGTTGAGGGGTGCTCAGCCACAGCAGCAGGGTTCCCATCCTATGATTCAGGCACCAGATGTTCCACACGCCGCCCAGCCAGCCAGAGGCGGGGGTAGAGGTGCTAGAGGTGGAGGTAGAGGTCATAGAGGTGGAGCTCAGGCCGCCAGAGGTGGAGGCCAGCCAGCAGCCGGCCGTCCTAGAGAGGCAGTTCAGGGTGGTGGGGCCCAGCCCCGATGTTATGCTCTTCCAGCCAGGCCAGAGGCTGAGTCTTCAAATGCAGTCATTACAGGTACTATTCTGGTTTGTGATAGAGATGCTTCAGTGCTATTTGATCAAGGGTCTACGTATTCGTATGTGTCCTCTTATTTTGCACCGTACCTGGTCATGCCTAGTGATCCACTGAGTATTCCTGTTTACGTATCTACACCGGTGGGTGATTCTATTATGGTCGATCGAGTTCATTGTTCTTGTATTGTGGTGATTGGGGGTCTTGAGACCCGTGTTGACTTGTTGCTCTTAGATATGGTCGACATCGATGTTATATTGGGGATGGACTGGTTATCCCCGTATCATGCTATCTTGGACTGCCATGCCAAGACCGTGACCTTAGCTTTACCAGATTTGCCATGTTTGGGGTGGAGAGGGACCCCAGGTCATTCTACCCGCAGTGCTATTTCGTACGTGAAGGCTCGGCGTATGGTCGAGAAGGGGTGTTTGGATTACTTGGCTTATGTTCGTGATTCCAGTGATGAGGTCCCTCCTATTGATTCTGTGCCTATTGTCCAGGAGTTCCCCAATGTTTTCCCTTCAGACTTGCCGAGTATGCCACCCGACAGGGACATTGATTTTTGTATTGATTTGGCTCCGGGCACTCAGCCCATTTCTTTCCCGCCATGTCGTATGGCCCCGCCGGAGTTGAAAGAGTTAAAAGATGATCAGTTACAGGACTTGCTTGAGAAGGGTTTCATTAGACACAGTGTCTCACCTTGGGGTGCGCCGGTGTTATTTGTCAAGAAGAAGGATAGGTCAATGAGAATGTGTATTGATTACCGGCAATTGAACAAGGTAACGATCAAGAACAAGTATCCACTGCCGAGGATTGATGATTTGTTCAACCAGCTTCAGGGTGCCAGGGTATTTTCCAAGATTGACTTGCGATCTGGCTACCATCAGTTGAGGATTAGGGCATCCGATGTCCCTAAGACAGCTTTCCGCACTCGGTATGGGCATTATGAGTTTTTGGTTATGTCATTCGGGTTGACAGATGCCCCAGTAGCTTTCATGGACTTGATAAACCGAGTGTTCAGGCCTTATTTGGACTCATTCGCGATAGTCTTCATTGATGATATATTGATATATTCCCGCAGCTAGGAGGAGCACGAGCAGCACATTAGAGTGGTTCTTCAGACTCTGAGGGATAGTCAGTTATATGCCAAGTTCTCCAAGTGTGAGTTATGGCTGAGTTCAGTTGCATTTCTGGGTCATGTTGTATCAGCAGAGGGTATTCAGGTGGACCCAAAGAAGATAGAGGCAGTCAAGAACTGGCCTAGACCAGCATCAGCTACGGAGATCCAGAGTTTCTTGGGGTTGGCAGGCTACTATCGACGGTTCGTGGAGGGGTTTTCATCCATTGCAGCCCCGATGACCAGATTGACCTAGAAGGGTGCCCAGTTCAGATGGTCGGATGAGTGTGAGGCGAGCTTTCAGATGCTCAAGACAGCTCTAACTACGGCACCGATGTTAGTTTTGCCCATAGGTTCAGGGCCTTACACAGTCTATTGTGATGCTTCCCGTGTTGGGCTTGGAGCAGTGTTGATGTAGGATGGCAAGGTCATTGCTTATGCTTCGAGGCTGTTGAGATTCATGAGAAGAACTATCCAGTGCATGATTTGGAGTTGGCAGCCATTGTTCACGCATTGAAGATTTGGAGGCACTATTTGTATGGCGTGGCATGTGAGGTGTTTACTGACCACAAGAGTCTTCAGTACTTGTTCAACCAAAAGGAGCTGAATTTGAGGCAGAGGAGGTGGTTGGAGCTATTGAAGGATTATGATATCACCATATTATATCACCCGGGGAAGGCCAATGTGGTGGCCGATGCTTTGAGTAGGAAGTCAGTCAGTATGGGTAGTCTTGCTTATATTCCGGTCAGTCAGAGGCCGCTTGCTTTGGATGTTCAGGCTTTGGCCAATCGATTTGTGAGGTTGGATATTTCTGAGCCTAGTCGAGTATTAGCTTGCACGGTCGCTCGTTCTTCACTATTGGAGCGTATCCGTGATCGGCAGTTTGATGATCCCCATTTGTGTGTCCTTAGAGACACGGTGCAGCAAGGAGGTGCCAAGCAGGTTACATTGGATGCTGATAGAGTCTTGAGATTGCAGGGGCGAGTTTGTGTGCCCAATGTGGATGGACTTCGGGAGTTTATCTTAGAGGAGGCCCATAGTTCCCGGTATTCTATTCATCCGGGCGCCGCAAAGATGTATCAGGATTTGCGGCAGCATTATTGGTGGCGTAGAATGAAGAAAGATATTGTGGCATATGTGGCGCGGTGTTTGAATTGTCAGCAAGTTAAGTATGAGCATCAGAGGCCTGGTGGTTTATTTCAGAGGATTGAGCTTCCCGAGTGGAAGTGGGAGAGGATCACTATGGACTTCGTTACTAGACTTCCGTTGACCCGGAAGAAGTTCGATGCAGTTTGGGTCATTGTTGATAGGCTGACCAAGTCGGCGCATTTCATTCCTGTGGCAGTCTCTTATTCATCCGAGAGGTTAGCTGAGATCTATATCCGGGAGATTGTTCGCCTTCATGGTGTGCCGGTATCTATCATTTCGGACCGAGGCACGCAGTTTACCTCGCGTTTCTGGAGAGCAGTTCAGCGAGAGTTAGGCACCTAGGTTGAGTTGAGTACAACATTTCATCCTCAAACGGATGGACAGTCCGAGCGGACTATTCAGATATTGGAGGATATGCTCCGAGCTTGTGTTATTGACTTTGGAGGTTCATGGGATTAGTTCTTGCCTTTATCAGAGTTTTCCTACAACAACAGCTACTAGTCGAGTATCCAGATGGCTCCTTATGAGGCTTTATATGGTAGGCGATGTCGATCTCCGGTTGGATGGTTTGAGCCGGGAGAGGCTCGGTTGTTGGGTACGGATTTGGTTCAGGAGACCTTGGACAAGGTCAAGATCATTCAGGCTAGGCTTCGTTCAGCTCAGTCTAGGCAAAAGAGTTATGCAGACCGCAAGGTTCGAGATGTAGCTTTCATGGTTGGTGAGCGGGTATTGCTCCGAGTGTCGCCTATGAAGGGCGTAATGAGATTTGGGAAGAAGGGCAAGCTTAGCCCTAGGTTCATTGGTCCGTTTGAGATTCTTGATCGAGTGGGAGAGGTGGCTTATAGACTGGTATTGCCGCCTAGCTTATCAGCCGTGCATCCAGTTTTTCATGTATCCATGCTTCGGAGGTATCACGGCGATCCAGCCCACGTGTTAGATTTCAGCACTGTCCAGTTGGACAAGGACTTATCTTATGAGGAGGAGCCGGTAGCTATTCTAGACCGGCAGGTTCGTCAGTTGAGATCCAAGAGCTTCCCTTCTGTTCGTGTTCAGTGGAGAGGTCAGCCTCCTGAGGCATCGACCTGGGAGTCCGAGTCCGATATGCGGAGCCGTTATCCTCATGTTTTCCCCGACTCAAGTACTTCTTTCTTTTGTCCGTTCGAGGATGAACGGTTGTTATAGAGGTGGAGAATCTGACGACCCAAAGGGTCATCACCTGTTTTCTTATTCATTCCATGCTTCCGAGGCCTTGAAAACCTCATTTTTAGTTGCCTTGATTTGCGTGCGCAGTCCGGGCGCGTAGCCAGAAAGACTAAATGTGAAATTCTGTGAAAAATGCTAAAATTTGGTATTAAAATGAATAAGTTTGACTTTGGTCAACATTATGGGTAAACGGACCCGGACCCGTGATTTGACGGTCCCGGAGGGTCCGTAGAAAAACATTGGACTCGGGCGTATGCCCGGAATCGAATTCTGAGGTTCCAAGCCCGAGAAATGAATTTTTGATTAAAAATTTTTTCTAAAATTATTAAGGAAAATAGAAACGAAAATTGATTAGAACGTGTTGGCATCGGGCCCGTATTCTTGTTCCGGCGCCTAGGACAGGTTTTATATGTGGTTTAAGATGTTTCTGTGAAGTTTGGTTGAAATCGGACGTCGTTTGACGTGTTTCGGACTTAAAACTCTAAATTTGAAAGTTTATGAAGTTTGAGGAAAAACTAGTGATTTTGAGGCTTGATTCATTGTTTTTGATGTTATTTTGGCGATTTGATCGCACGGTTAAGTTCGTAGGATGTTGTTGAGTTAGTGTATGTGTTTGGTAAGGAGCCTGGGGGCTCGGGTGTGTTTCGGAGGTGTTTCGGAGTGATTTCGGACTTAGGAAAGTTGCAAAAATTCTTCAGCTGTTGCAGACCCCCAACTTTTCCTCATCTCGTTCGCACTCCTCCCATCGCGTACGCGATGGTCTGATAAGTTAACCTTCGCAAACGCGATCCCCTTTCCGCGAACGCGAAGGGCAATTTTTTCCCAGTTATATTTTAATTTCCAGAATCAGTGTATTGCGGGATTTTCATAAAAACACACGAGCTCCTTCTTCTCCAAGGTCATTAGGCGTCCATTGAAGCTCCCTTTCACCAAAACTTCTTGGGTAGTAAATCTTAACTCGTTGTCTTCATTTTCCATCAATATTTGTTGAATTCCTAAGACAAAACATGTAATTTAGGGTAGAAATTGGGAAAAATGGGTAGAGTTAGGGCTTTCTGAATTTTCTTGATTTAGACCTCGTTTTGGGATCGAATTTGAATACAAATTATATATTCGGTCTCGTGGGTGAATGGGGGATATGTGTTTGGTCCGAACCTCGTGTTTTGACCAAGCGGGCCTGGGGTCAATTTTGGGATTTTGAGAAGAAAGCTTGGAAGTCTATAATTAGACATTGGGTTTGATATGTTTAGCATATATTGATACTATGAAGTCATTATTGTATAGATTTGATTGAGTTAGAGCCGAATTCGAGAGGGAAAGCGGTTGTTGTGGATTGATTTGGCCGTGAAAGTTGAGGTAAGTGTTTGGTCTAACCTTAGCTTGAGGGAATAGGAGTTGAGTCTTATTTGCTACTTGTTAATTGTCGAGTACTATGTATAGGCATGGTGACGAGTATCTATACATTGGTGTCTAGCATGACCGTGAGTCCTTATATTGCGAATATCCTGGTTTTGGTATAGCTTCCATACTTAATTGATGATTTCTATTTGTTGTAAAGAGTATGTGAAATAAAATTGTCATCTTTGAACTTCGTGGAGCGTTGGCTCAAGTTGAAATACAAATTGTGAAGGTATATGAGATATTTAAATCCTTGGAGCGCTGGCTCAAGTAATAATGTGAACTATGAGATGAAAGTCAAAGAAAGAGAAGGAGTTATTGGTTTATTCCCTTGTCGGGACGTTTTGTTGTTTTATTGATATTGTTCCCTTGACGGGATTTAATTGTTTGATTGCATTCCCTTGCCGGGATTTCTATCATAATTTGTTTACTTTCTTGCCCCTTATTTGTGATTGTTGTTTGGGTGAGGAAGAGTGATAAAGCACGAAGGGTGATGCCGTGCATTGTATGATACTTGTGGATCGGGTTGCGCGCCGCAACAACGCTAAATGATAGGGATCGGGTTGCACGCCGCAACAATGATATTTGTGGATCGGGTTGCACGCCGCAACAATGCTAAATGATATGGATCGGGTTGCACGCCGCTACAGTGTTGTTATATATATTGGGATCGGGTTGCGCGCCGCAACAATTATTGATACAAGTGTGTTTATTTTGGATATTAGTTTCCTTGTTCGCTGTAAATTCTAAGCTGCCCTTAGACTGTTACTCTGGATTTACTATTAATACTGGTACTACCCCTCCCCTACCCCCCCCCCCCCAGCATGTTTCCCCCTCCCATCTTTACTTGTTTAGTTCTGTTTTACTTTTCGCCGTATATTATATAACTGCACAGGTTTAATTGGTAGTCTGGTCCTAGCCTCGTCACTACTTCGCCGGGGTTAGGCTAGGCACTTACCAGCACATGGGGTCGGTTGTGCTGATACTACACTCTGTGCTATTTTGCACAGATCCAGGTTTTGGACAGCAGCAGCAGTAGCGTGGGAGCAGGCCTTCAGTCCAGCGAGACATCAAGGTAGCCCTGCAGGCGTCTGCAGGCCCTACGTCTCCTCTATCCTTTATTTTAGTCAGTTATCTCTTTGTATTCGAGACAAACAGTTTATGTTCTCTTTCAGACGATTGTATTTAGTATTCTTAGTAGTTCGTGAGTATTGTGACACCAGTTTTGGGTAGAGGCTTTTGCTGAATCTTCCGCATTTCTATTCAGTTTTCTATAATATTAAGACTTCCGTTTATTATTTAATTTCGTTACCTTTGTATTATTGCCCATATTTGTTAAATGGGATTATGCTATTAATGAAAAGGTAATTAAATTTGGCTTGCCTAGCTCTCATTAGTAGGCGTCATCACGACTCCAGAGGGTGGGGAATCCGGGTCGTGACATTAGTTAAGATTTTATCAATTTTAATTTCGAAAAACTTCTTTTTGCTGAAGTAATGGTAACAGGAGTTTATTCTATAAGCAATATAGGCATTTGGAAAAGAATCAAATCTTTTTATTTGATTGAGTATATCAATTAAACTGTTATCTTCTTTTTGTACTATTTTATTTAACGCTCTTAATTTAGAGAATAAATCTAAACCATCAATATCATATTGATTATTATGCTTCAAGGAACATTCAAGATTAAGGCAGTAGTTTTCTGAATTTCCATCATCTGGTGATTTCAGTTCTTCACGCTAAATAGAAAATAAAAAATATTTTCATATGCTTCGAATTGTTCAAATTTATTTTGAAGTGAAGAAAAATCGTCTTGTCTACTATGTATAATATTAACTCTAAAGGGCTCTTCGAGAGATTTTGAGATTTCAATATCAATATTCTCGTCAAATTATTATTTTTCTTTATATTACACGTTTCTTACGAAGTTCGGGTTTGATTTTCATTTCAAATGCAATTTCTTTGGCAGAAATCATATTAGTTGCAAATCCTTTTACCATTGAAGCTTTTAAGACCACAAGTTTTAAAAATCTTTTTTTTTTCTTATACCCCGTGGCGAGTCAAACAACCTCATCTAAATTGAAACATTTGGAGTATATAATATATTAGGTGTAACAAAAAATGGGGTCCCCACAAATGTGAGACCTAAAGCAGTTGTTTTACAAGCTTTAAGGTAGGGCCGCCCCTGCATAAATCCTTGTTAAGAGGACCCAATACCCAATCGCATAACTGATGACTTTTTTAAACAAAAAAGCAAAAAGTGAACAAACACAATTTTAACTTTCAAAAATTATTTTCAATACAATTTTAATTTTTTTTTTTTAAATTTCAATCAAATTTATGTTCAGACGCTAGCTTAGTTTAATGGGAATTGAACCACTCTTTTAAGGATTAAAGATATGATGTTGAATAGCACATGATATATGCTTTGAAGCTGATTGAAAGAAGACCGTTGGATAGTTGTCAGCCGCTGCTTTGGAGAGAGAGAGATATAACTGACTTCTTCGAAGGAATTAGGAATAGTTTAGGCCACCTCCCCTAAGTTGACCGTGCACAACTGTTTGCTTTATTCCCACATTTCAATTTACGTGGCAAAGCTTAATTAGGCATAAAATTTAAGAAATAAATACAAACTTTTTGAAATTTGTAGTTATGTTATAATATTTGTTTGGTTATAAAGCTTTTGAGATTTGTGACGTTAAATACTACATAATAGTTTGTGGTTATAACAGTTCTCATCAAGGATAAAATGGAAAATTTAAGTTACATTATTTTTAAATCTAAAAAGCTATTTTTTAACAAACTAATTAGATAATGTTATCACATAAATTGGAACAAAGGAGTTATTTTTTTTATTTAGATTTATACAATTGGCTATGCGTTTTAACGTTGCTAAGTGTTTTTTTCCAGAAAAAATCATAATATTCCATCCATTTGATTTTACATGACCATGTTTTTAAGAAAAAAACATAAATCCCTTTTGGAACTTTGTGTTCTAATTTTTACACATGTCATAATATTTATGTGACTATAAAAATTTTAAAACTTATGGTTGTCGACAAGCCATAGCATTTCCATCTAAAACAAAAATTCATTAAGAATAAAATAAAATATTTAAAGTTAAATTATTTTCAAATTTAGAAAGAATTTAATCTTTTTGAAACTAGAGGGGTAATATTAAGCTAATACAACAGCAGACTCGCAGTAAAAGTTACAGGTCTCGCTTAGCATACATGCAAGAACTTCAATTTTCCAAGAGACTCTCATACTAAAGAGATAACAAAACATGTTAGCCACTGTATAGTAGAGATGCTTAATTTCCTATTAAAGAAAGGAAATGCACAATACACCATAGATGTCTCTTATGAGAGAGTCCGTATCAATGTCCAACTTTTATGAACAACAAACTCTAAGATTTTTGTGAAAGGAATTGCTTCAGCAGAAAAATTTAAAGGCTTCTCGGCACATAAACTAAGTCAGATTTTGGTATAAGGAATTGCTTCAGACAAAAGCTTCTCGACACATTTGATTGAAAAACTGTTTAACCAAAAAACTGAATATTTGGTTAAAGCTAGAAATTAAGAGAAAAATCGGGTTACTGATAATCAAGAAATGAGAGACTTTAAGAATGACAATAAAGCAATGAATAAGTTTATATTTCAGTATAGTCACAATGGTATTTCGTGTCCTACAGATGTTGAGACCTTCCCCTTTTATAGTTAATTCTAGGAGAAAGTGTAATGCCTTTGTCTTAATGAGGCAATTATGAACAATAAATGACATTAAAAGAAACGTTACTCAATCATTCCTATTAAATACAAATTCTCTCAACGTATTTGGCATTAAATGCTGAATTTGGACTCCGTTACGCTATCAGATTCATTTCTTCAATTCCTTCTAATCTTTGAGCTTTAAATGACTCGAACAGGTACGAGTCTCATTTCATTTGAATAATAGCTCGTGCCTTTAAGTATCTTCTCTCCCGCATCTGTTGTTGCTCGTGCCTTCTAAATGATTACCACGCTTTGACTATTTGACCGGTCCATGTGTCATGACACGTCATCTTCAATATATAAATTCAGCTTTTTCCCAATACAGATAGTCCCCCCACTTTTTATTTATTTATCAATTAAATATTTGGGAAGTGGATCTTCATTAAAAAGGGAATTTTCGCCATAATTAATGTTATGACAGTACTAACGCTTCAGTTGTCTTTTCTATTTAATGCATTGCATACGTGTCACCTTCTCATTAGCTCTGCAATTCTACAGCCTTTTTTCAAGGCTTCTTCAACTCCACTATTCACGAAGTGTTAGTTGCCTTTATTATAGGCTTTCCATCATTACACTTCTTAGTCTTTGACGGTTGCTTTTATATATAAACTTAACCCTTCTTCCACAAATTTATACCAAATATTTCACTATTTACTCCTATTCACTTCTTCCTCTGTTCACATCTTTCTACCATGTCATCTTCAAATCCTAACCCTAGGAGAGTCCCAATTCTTGGCAGTTTCCCCAATGCCCCTGTGAGACACAGAAGAGGTAGAGGAGGTAGGCTTCGTGGCCTAGGATCCATTCGTGGTGGTACCTCTGGTTCCATCACTCCTTCTTCTAGCTCTGGCACTATTTCTAGAGGTTCATTCACTAATAGATCCTCTTCTAAAGGCAAAGAATCTTCTGAGTCTATTCAAGAACCTTTGGTCGAAGAAATAGTGCCAACCGACTTATCTTTCGAGCATGATAAAGAATCCCTTCGTGGCCAAGTAATTAAGTTAGAGAGAGCTGACACCTATCCTTCTTTAATTACTGAACCCTTGATTTCCACTGTTCGAAAAGATTGTCGTTGCAGGGATGACCTTCATATAGTTATTCCTAACCCAAACCAGAGAATATCTTCTTATAGGATTGGTTTTTCCTCTGTTTATACTTATCCCTTTACTTTGGGATTTATTCCTGCTATCGACTCAGTCATACTCGATTTCTGTCGTTTCTTCAAAATTTGTTTGGCTCAAGTTGGCCCTCTCGTATGGAGAGCAGTAGCTTGTTTAAGGTATGTATCGGTAAAGGCTAATGTTGACTTTACCTTCTCCCATCTAATTCATCTTTACCACCCCAAGCTGTTCCGCAATGGTGTTTCTACCCTAACTGCAAGAAGTAAAAGGGTTTTGGTAAGCCCTGAAGATGATAAAGATCGAGGCTGGTACACCCGTTACGTTGCGGTACCCACAGTTGGTTTGGTGGGTGAATCAAATATTCCTTTTCCTGAGAAATGGAACCTTGCACGTAAGTATTTCTTCCTTACCGCATCTGTTTCTTTTTTATTTCAACTCCTTTTCTAATTTCATTCTTTTTTGCTTTTTTGTAGCAACCATGGGAGATGTGGAACCCGTTCCTAATTTCCGTGGTTGGGTAGATGCTATTTTAAAAGCCGTGCCTATGGAGGCACGAACCTGGAAATCTATTTCCAACAAACATGGTTGGAAAGTAAAAACTCACGGTATGCGTCCCTTATTATTTCCCGTATGTTAAATTCTTTCCCCTCTTTTAACTTTTTATCCTTCTTTTTGTCAGGATTTGCTATTCAAGGAATGTCAGCTGAAGTAGCTATTGTCGTTCGAGCCTCTTTTGGTACTCCTCTTTCTTTGGAGAGAGCACAAGCTACTCTGTCAAAGAGGAAAGTTGTTGAAGAGGATTCTGAAGATGATGAAGATGAAGACAACTCTTTGATAGTGAGACCTAGATCCAGGAGACGCATCATTTCCGAAGATGAAGCTGAAATTTCTCCTGCCCGTGCCTCCTCTCCTGTTACTATTGTTTCCGATGATGAAACCATTCCAAGAGACACCATTAAATCCACTCAACGTCTCTTCGTTGACGGTTTCGAAAGTGGTGAACTAGGTTCTGTTTTAGATGAAGTTCCTCTTTCCTCCTCCCTTCCTATTCCTTTTATTCCTCCTTTGGTTTCAAGTGCTTCTTTGCCCATTTTATCTGTTCCTGCTTCTTTGCCAATTTCTGCTCCCTTACCTGCTTCGACTCCTTCGACTCTTGTTATTTTCACCTCTTCTACTGTTCCTCCTTCTATAGCTCCCCCTTCCTCTGTTCATTATGCAGAGGAGGGTTCCAGTAGCAGAAGTTTGGCTATGAGGAGTGTAACACTTGAGGTTCCTGCTAATAACAGTCTTTTAAGGAAGTCTGGTGGAGCAGATGTCTGGCTTGAGCCTTTAATTGGAGACATTGAGAAGAAGAAGATGGACAGTCACAGTTGCTTAACTTTGATGAATGACATAGTTCATTCTACATTGAAGGTATTCTTCCTTTACTTTCTAATAAGTTTTTTTTATCTCTAGATTCTTATTTTCATGAGTTGTCTTTGTAGGCTAACCTCATTGGCACGGAATTGATGGGAAGAATTTCCCTTTTAGAAAAGAAGGCCCGTGAATCTGATAAGACTATTCTCGAGGCTGAGAGGGTAGCTAAGGAAGCCCAACTAGAAGCAACTAATTGGAAGAAACAGTTTAAAAATGCTCAAGAAACGATAAAAGAATTGCAAGAAAGCAACCGTAACCTGGAGCAGCAAAAGCGGACTCTGACTTCTGAATTAGCGGGAGCCAAGGCTTCTTTTAGTAAAGCTGAGAAGGATAAGGAGCGCCTTGAGTGTTCCTTTTCAGAGCAGTTATCAAAGTCAAGTGAAGAAATCAGAGAACTTAAGGCACTCTTGAACAAGAAAGAAGAGTATGCAGGAGAGTTAGTACAAAACTTTACTCAAGCTCAAGCTGATTTGAAAATCTCCTCTGATAAGGTTCGTGCCTTAGAGAGTTCTCATGCCTCCCTTGAAGCTACTCTAGATTCCACTTTTGCTGAAAATCAAGTGTTAAAGAATGATCTTGCTATGTGGGAAAGGGATTATGAACTTCTTGAGGAGAAATTTAACGTAGAGGTGACTTGGGCCTTTCTAAACTCTCGTCGTGATGCTTTAACTGAGGCCAGTCAAGAAAACTTTGATTTAGAATCGGAATTGGCCAAGGTTATGAAAACCATTGAGATGACCCAACAACCACTTGACTTTCCTTCTCCGGCAGATGAAGCTCCCGTGGCTGAAGAACCTTTAAATGAAGTAGCCGCTGCTGTGGCAGTTGAAGTTGAAAATGTTGCAATTCCAGCTCCCGAGGGTGAAACTTCTATGATTCAGTCTGAGGAAGCTGAAGCTTCCGTGACTCTTGCTCCCCTCGATGAATCTAACACTTCAATCCCAGCTGAAACCACTCCTGTTGCTGTTTCTTCAAAAGTTACCGTTCCTGAAAGTGAAGCTAATATCACAACTTCTGATGTTCCAGCCCCTCAGTGGCCAGTTTATGTTTTCAAACTTTATTTTTATTTGCTTTGTTGATTGGTTGGTTTATCCCTTGGTTAGTTTTTAAGGGATTTTTTGGAAAAAGTCCCCAGTTATCATAATGGGGCACTTGTATAAATTTTTTTTGTTGACTAAGTTTTTACTTAGTCTTTTTAATTATATCAAGAAGTTTATTAGTACTTCAATATGTTCTATTCTTGTCTTTTTCTTATCTATTTAGGACTTATAGAATAGTTTAGCATTTTTAAACATTGAAAATGCTTTATGATTCTTCTCATGACTTATTAACATGAGGCTTATAAAAGAGGGCCCTTTTATATATTACGACACTTAATGAAGAAGACGTCTCAACTTCATAATGGTGTTACAATATGATGAAAGAAATAGGAACACACATGTTTTGTTTGGAATAACTTTGGCAAGTTTTTGAATATTACATGTATTAAAATATATCTATAACTTTCTCGTAACTGTTTTTCTTGTAACAGATTTTTACAAAATAAATATCATTCAAACAAGGTTTTTCCTTATAACCCGTTTCAGTATATAGTCATGACCCTATCTTCATGTATTAGGAAGGGTTTGAGAGGTGACTCCATTGTTCTCATGAGTTTGAGAGGTGACTCCATTGTTCTCATGAGTTTGAACACTATGATGAATGTTTTGTATCTTCATTTGTTTTGATGGGAAAGAACACAATGATGAATGCTGAGGTTCCGTAACTTCTGCTCGACACTTGTCTCTTTGTGGCTTGATTTTTTCGATTTTCGCTACATATCTGTTTTCCCGCACGTATCTGTGTACAATATGCAGTCCCCCAAGTGTTTGAGCGGTGAAGTATGAAGCCTCGAGCACTTGTTTGTTTCTCTCAATTTGGTCCTTTTCCTGAAACAGAAAAACATACGGGACTCGGAGATGCGATTAGAGATGAAGACTGCCTAACCCGTGTGTATTTCCATCAGAATAATTGTAACCCTGGGCTGGGAATTTTAGAATATTCCATTTTGCCGTACAGGTCGTGACTCATCATTTGGCACGGGTAAGGGTTTTTGCCTAGCATCTAAAATCGTTAGTAAAATTTTAACAATTTAAAGAAAAATTTTAACATAGCGATACCTGACCATGGGTACTTTCTCAAAAGTAATATCTCTTTAGGTGGACAGCATTCCAATGTGAGGGCAGAATTTTCCCATCCATTGTCTCTAACTCATATGCTCCTTTTCCCGCAATATCACAAACTCTGAAGGGTCCTTCCCATGTTGGACTTAGCTTTCCTGAATTAGCAGCCTTTGTAGATTGGAACACCTTTTTAAGCACGAAGTCCCCAATTTTAAAAAATCCGAGGCGTGCTTTCCTGTTGTAATACCGTTCAGTTACTTGCTTTTGTGTTGCCATCCTTATTAATGTGGCTTCTCTTCTTCCTTCTAGCAAATCAAGGTTCACCCGCATCTCTTCATTATTTGATTCTTCCGTTGCTTGAGCATATCGTGTGCTCGGTTCTCCTATTTCAACTGGTATTAAGGCCTCCGCACCATAAACCATTGAAAATGGTGTTTCTCCCGTGCTTGTTTTTGTCATTGTACGATAAGCCCATAATACTCCAGGTAATACCTCAGGCCAATTACCTTTTGAATCTTGTAACCTTTTCTTCAAGTTGTTGATAATGACGTTGTTTGTGGATTGCGCTTGTCCATTACCCACTAGTTGGTATGGCGTAGATGTTATCCTTTTAATTTGCCAACTTTGAAAAAATTCTGTGATTTGAGCTCCTATGAATTGTGGACCATTATCACACATGATCTCCTTTGGCACTCCAAAGCGGCATATTATGTTCCTCCAAATGAAGTCTTTAACTTCCTTCTCTCGTACCTGTTTAAATACTCCTGCTTCTACCCATTTAGTGAAATAATCAGTAAGTACAAGTAGAAACTTCACCTGACCTTTTGCTTGTGGTAATGGACCTACGATATCCATTCCCCATTTCATAAAGGGCCACGGAGCTATGAACGGATGCAGTAGTTCAGCTGGTCTATGCATATTATTCCCGTACCTTTGACATTTATCACATTTAGACACAAAACTATTTGCTTCCTCTTCCATCTTAGGCCAATAATACCCTGCTCGACCTTCCTCCCGCATGATTTCCATGATGTCCTTCATGTATTTCCCTCATTACGTATTCTGTTTGGGAAGGTCCAAGACACCTTGCTAATGGTCCACCGAACATCTTTCGATAAAGATTTCCTTGATATAAACAGTAGCGAACAGCCTTTTTACGGAGCGCGTGTGCCTTCCTTTTGTCATCAGGTATGGTTCCGTACTGCAGAAAAGCAACAATCTCGTTTCTCCAATCCCATGTTAAATTATTAAAATTTACCTCATTCTTATCAGGTTCGAGAATGGAATGAAATAAATGTACAACTGAAGCATTTGCATCTTTTGCCACGTCTGCTGCAGATGCGAGATGGGCTAAAGCATCTGCCTCTATATTTTCATCTCTTGGTATTCGCATAACTTTCCACGTCTGAAACTACTTTATTAATTCTCGTACTTTTTCTAAGTACTCTTGCATTCGTGCTTCCCTGGCTGCGTAAGTCCCCAGCATCTGATTAACAACAAGTTGTGAATCACTCTTGATTATAATCTGGGTTATGCCAAGTTCTCGAGCCAATTCCAAACCTGCAATGACAGCTTCATACTCTGCTTCATTGTTAGTTATTGAATGACACTTTATAGCTTGTCTAATAGTTTCACCCGTGGGTGGTACGAGGACTATTCCTAAAATTGCACCTTTTACGTTAGATGAACCGTCAGTGAATAAAATCCAAGTCCCCGGGTTTGCGCCATTAAAAATTTGTATTTCTTTTTCTGCTTCTAATTGCATCCCCTGACTGAAATCAGCTACGAAATCAGCTAATACCTGAGATTTTATAGCAGTCCTAGGTTGATAAGCGATGTCGTATTCACTTAATTCTTTTGCCCATTTTGCTAATCTTCTTGATAATTCATGTTTATGCAAAATATTTCGCAATGGAAAAGCAGTAACCAAAGAAATGGGATGACATTGAAAGTAAGGTCTTAATTTTCTAGATGCCATGATCAAAGCAAGTGCTAATTTTTCTAGTTGCAGGTACCGTGTTTCTGCATCTAACAAAGACTTGCTTACATAATAGATAGGAGATTGTTTACCTTGATCCTCCCGGACTAAAACAGCACTTACCGCAACTTCTGATACGGCAAGATAGATGAGTAACTTCTCTCCTACCTTTGGTTTCGCCAACAACGGTGGATTTGACAAATATACTTTCAGATTCTTAAGTGCTTGCTGACAATCTTCGTTCCATTCAAAATGATCCTGTTTCTTTAAAGCTGAGAAAAATTTGAAGCATTTTTCTGAAGACTTGGAAATGAATTTCCCCAGAGCTGCAATTCTCCCAGTTAGTCTTTGAACTTCTTTTTTACTCGTAAGTACATCAGGGATTTCCTCTATTGCTTTGATCTGTGAAGGATTTACCTCAATACCACGGTTAGAGACAAGGAAACCCAAAAACTTTCCTGATGCGACCCCGAATGCGCGCTTTTCTGGATTGAGTTTCATATTAAACTTTCGTAAAATTTGAAATGTGACAGATAAATGAGAGATGTGATCATGAGAATGCTGGGTTTTGACGAGCATATCGTCTATATATACCTCCATGGTTTTACCTAAATGTTCCTGGAACATTTTAGTGACCAACCTTTGATAGGTTGCTCCAGCATTTTTGAGACCAAAGGGCATTACTTTATAACAGTAAGTCCCCCTGTCTGTGATAAAAGAAGTTTTCTCTTCATCACTTGGATCCATTTTGATTTGGTTGTAACCTGAATATGCATCTAAAAAACTTAAAAGTTCATGCCCTGCAGTTGCATCAATTAACTGATCTATATGCGGTAAAGGGAAATAGTCTTTTGGACAAGCTTTGTTAAGGTCTGTATAATCTACACAAACTCGCCACTTACCATTTTTCTTAGGT